>NC_040023.1:24806035-24806836 GCF_000972845.2 Larimichthys crocea
CGTTCTACAGTTTCTCTGCAAACTTTTTTGATAAAAAAAACCCATAATACATAATTACTATCACAGTTTTTGATTTGATTTGAAATAAATCATTTTATATACAATGTCTATATTTTTTATATTTTTATTCTTAATTTCAGTTTACTCTGAAGCTTTAAAAGCACACTAGCTACATTTTTATTTTTGCCCATGGAATCCCCTCAAATTATTTGAATTAATTGTTTAGTTTTAACACGTGCTCCTTCTTGAATTATACCCTCGGCGTGGCTGCAAAATAAACAACAGATTAAAACGTGCGCTGATAACTCAAAATGTCTGCACAGTCGAGTCAACAAGGGATCTTTATGGGGAGGGAAAGGGCTGAAGGAAAACGCCATTACTCTCCAGATAATTTAAACATGTGTTGGCATTTATCTTGGTGGTCCATGTCCGAACACTAATGACAAACTCTTGTTATTAGTGGACTGAATCAAAGCCAAAGGCATGCCCACCCAAAACTTTAATCCGTTAATGTTCCCCACTCTCTAATTTGGTGTTATGAAAAAATACACAACATGCATATGTACAGTAGTTCTTCAAAGTAGTATAAATACAGAGTAACACAACACATATTGGACATGGTTTGTTTTTCTCTTTCTATCCCTCTCTCTCTGTCCCTCTCTCTCTCCCTCTCTCTCTCCTCTCCATACCAGTCTTCCACCACCAAACTTTATTTTCGTGGGAAGATTAAATATTTCTGCTTGAGAACACCCTTTAAACTATGAAATGACTGCTGTCACTGACAGACAGACATCCCTGTAC
>NC_040023.1:24807079-24821361 GCF_000972845.2 Larimichthys crocea
GAGTGGGTGAGTGCTGGTGGTGTGGGTGGGTGGTGTGGTGGGGTTGTGCGATGCGGTGGGGGGGGGGCTACAACATGGCCACTCCACACTGTAACCTGAGCCAGAAGGGGGCCAATCTGTCAAATAATTAGCTGTTGCCCAGCACAAAGGTTTTATTTGCAGGAATTTCATCGAGACGGGATTGAATAATATGTCTGTGTATTGTGCGGGGTCATGGGAACATCATCTCTTACTGGTGGGCCATAAAAGACGGCTAAATGATAATGAGAAAAGGCTCCGGTAATTCAATTCCTCAAGCATTGGTTTCCACCCCCCCCCTTACATCCCCCTGTCTCTCAGTCTTTCTGTCCTTTCTCTCTGCTCGGCTAATTGCGGAACTTCATGTTGATGTTGAAGTGATTTTATTCAGTGTGCAGGAAAACACACGCTGACATATGATTTAAGAAAGCACATAAAGCGAATGTTTACAGATCATTTCTTCTTATTTATACGTGGCATGGAGTTCATGCCTGAACAGTTGCCTTTTTGAGTGCGCAACATGCGAACAAGCAATAAAAAGTGATAAATGAATCAAAAAAGCAAGCAGACAAAGAAGGAAATACTTTTTAACACGTCACATAAAAGATTTTACTCAAATACCTTTAATATTTTGCTGGTATATTGATTGCCGAAACATGAGATAGATAATCAGCAGGACTGTGCCTCCCTCTCCCAAACCCACTGGCTCAGTTGACTTTTTGTACATTGACCTCTGACCTCTGAGAGCGGCCAACCAGGAAGTAGATAGTGTTAAAAGGGATTGATTGGTTTGTGGTCTATAGATGATTGTTTATATCATTCCATACTGGAGGTTTGACCTTTGGTGACCCCTCTGTGGACCAATCCGCTGACAGCCATGACCTGCATCCATTTGCAACAGCACTAATTAGCTTTGACGGGCCTCGGTTTTTGCGTCGGGGTTGTAAAATGAAGCCCTGCAGTGCCCTGATTGAAGAAAGACGCGGCGCGGCTACTCCACTTCATGCCTACCATTTCCTCCCGCCGAATGTCAAACACATTAAACTTAATGTACCAGCAAATCTTACTCAATTATTTGTATGTTGTTGAGGTGTGTGTGCGTGTGTGTTTATGTGCGTGTCTGGTGGCCCTAAATGGTGTTCATATGTCAGTGTATGTTCAGCTGTCTGAGCACACTCAAGCATGCTGGTGTTTACATGTAAGAGGGGGATGAAGTGGGAGAGACAGAGTTTGCCATTTCTCTGGTATGTCCATGTGGGATGGGGTTACACATTCTGCAGCACATTGCAGAGGGATGAGGAAACTTGCTTTTAAGTAAAATAATTGTATTATTGCATCCTGCGATCTCGCTAATTATAATGAAAGCAAGCTTACAATTTTCCAATTATTATCCTATGCCGATTCTGTTCCTCTCTAATAAAGAGGAGCACTGATGCAAAACAAAATGCCAGGATTCCATTTCCTGCCTGTGCCTTAGAGCTATTCAGAGATGAGGGACGTACACACCCTCCAAATATCACCCCCAACACCCCACATAAAAAAAAAATGTGACTCCAGAACATACAAAGCCTCCAAATTCATGCGATATCATGCCAATTTTTGTCATGTACGGTATCTTTCTAGAGAAATGTGGAGATTATTGATCTACTTTTAAACACCATAGAATTCTTAGTTAGTTTATAATGATTATGTCAGTTTCAAAATATGCAAAGTGTGAAAGCGTGAAATGCGATGTAATTTTTGTGGTTTTATTCTCCACTGTGTCCTTGGTTACCAGGCATCAAACCGACATGAGTCACTGACTCTGCCTCTGACAAATCATTGTATTCAAACTCCTCCCCTCGCAGTATCTTCCACTCTCTCCCTGCTCCTCCTCCTTCACACGCACACGCACACACACGCACACACACACACACACACACACTTATGCCTCTCAGTATCAGTCACTCATACGTCTCTCTGCCCTGCCTGTCAGTCTTCCACCAAATTCCCTGGATCACAGTACATCTGACAGTATTTCATCTCGGATTTGAGGATAAGTGAGAGGATTTCAGTTCAAGCTCGGAGCTTAGCATGAAAACGCAGCTCAGTGTGAAAATCTAAGGGTTTACACGATGTGGGAACCCCCCAACCACCACCACCACACCCCTCCCTCACCCCAACCTTTTTCTTTTTTTTTTTTTTTCTCGTATCTCGCTCCCTCACTGTTTCTCTCTCTCTCTCTCTCTCCTTCCCTCTTTGCAGGGTTTTGTTGATTTAGCTGTGAGTGGCTGCCTGACACAACATTGGCTAACTCCTCAAGGAGCTAAATACAGCTAACCCCGTTGCATAGTTATTCTATCAGTGGACTCCGAGGGGAGCACAAAAAGGATGTATTTTAATTAAGCAAAACCCAGGGGCTTCAGCATTACTATAACCACATGAAGGTGGAGACAGGGAGATGAGGAAAAGAGCGAGGATGGAGAGAAATTGTAACATTTGAAGTAACACATGCATGATGCACCCAGTTAATGTGGAATAATTGAAAAATAACGCTCGTATTGACAGCTATGATTTGACACAAATAGGACTTTGATTGCCACTCAGATAGGTGATATTTTGTGCATATATTTTATTGGAAATGCACTTGAAAAAATATGTAAATGTGAAGTCAAAGTGACTGAACAACACCAGCTGGACAAAATCTGATTTTCAAATCAATGAAGCCAATATGTCAAAGGTATCAATGCAACTCTAATCTCATTTGAAGCCACAAAACAGCGCTGCACAGATGACGGCGTGTACAGCAAGCAGTGTTAATGTAAACGGTTGCTAACAAACTCCACGATAAGACCAAAACTAACCATGAATGATCCTACTAACAGGCAGTTAGTAGGATCAGGCAGGCACAACAGTCTGTGTAGCCAAGGCTTGACATTCCTCTGTGCATTAGAGCTCTACTATTGTGCAAAAAACATATCTGTGTCCCACAGCATTGCACTGTGTGACATGTTCTTTAATTACAATGAACAAACACAGTGTAGTTTATTTTGAATCAGTCCTACATACACCATCCTGATAATGTGAATATCAGGGATGTGGATGAATAGGAAACGACTCCTGTTTGAGTATCAATTGCTGGAATTTACCACGGCCATCTGATTTAGGAAATTACTCAAAAACCAAACAAATACTTAATATCCTAAACCCTTTTAAAAGACTGGACATCTTCGGTAGGAATCAGCAGGCTTGGTTACTCACACTGAGATCCCAAAGTATTGAAGGATGGACTTTTTACAGATGCTGTCGACTGTAAGAAAAATATAGAGTGAGTCCAGACTTATCCTTTAAGTGTGATACGCTGGGACCAATACTGTAAACAAGTAGATTACAGTGGAGTGCAGAGCAGTGACAGACCCTCCCAGGTTGGCTCTACAAAAGAAGATAAACATGTTGGAAGTGATTCCACCCCCATCTGACTATTGCTTCTCCACAATGATGAAATGTAACTCCAATTTTGTGCTGGAGGGACTCAAATACAATATTTATAGTATATTCCAGCTTGAAAACAACACTGTAGTCAGGTTCCTCTACCTCTCCTGTTTGGCTACAGTGAAACAACATTCGTTGCATTAAAAAGTAGCTTTTACGCTTTAATTTTTGTGTCTCTAGTGTGAAACAATGCAACAGATTTCCCGCCAAAACCAACTAGGCAACACACAGGGTGTAATACAGTGCAGTGGCTGACATAAACTGACAGTCTTCTTGGTTATAATCTCATTTACATATAATTACAGTAATTATACTAATGCCTTCACATTCCTCTGGTATGATATATTTTGTGTGGGAGGACTGATAGTGAATTGACTGTGTTTAGTACATTTTCCCGCAGTATACGCATCTAACAGACTCTAATAACAGGTGAAGGGTTAGAATGGACCCCCCTAAACACACACAGACACACACACACACACACACGCACGCACACACACACACACACAAATATCTGCAGCACAGGTTAACCCTGGAAATAAAGAAATAAAGGCATTACATGGAGAACCTGAGGAGAATCTTGAATGCCAGTTGGCGGTAGGAAAGATGGATTGCCTGAATTCTCCACCAATCACCAAACAACACATTGGCTGCAGCATTGATTGATGAAGTATTTAAGTCGTCAATCTCACATCACCTGCTTTTCTTGTCCCCCCACCCCCCTCACCCTCCGGCCCTCCACCTCCAGCCCACCCCTACACACCACCCTCAAAACAGCAGCAGAAATGCTATGCTGCGTCTGCAGATCGGATGAACCCTGACCGATGGAGAACTTTACAGATTTTTGGGCTTTTCGGATTAAAAATGTAAAAAAGGTTGGTGATGGGGCTGAATATGTAGCCACACAAATGAGATTGAAAAGTTGGAACTCGTGTAAGCAGGTTTTACTGAACATGTGTTGCAACCTGTTCACACAGAGAGGTGAGGCGAAGACCTTTGCTAGGGGACATGCTTGGTTCAAAGTGGTCTGGCACGACGCCTGTGCATGTGAGTGTTTCCACCTTCCACATTAAGGCAATCATTTTGCAAAGAGCACATTATGCCTCCAACACCACCCTCGCACTGTTTTGTAATAGGTCTCAGTGTGTATAACTCAGCCCAATACTATTGATTACAAATCATGATTAACAATAATTATATTGATAAAAATGGAACATTAGCCCTCACCTCTGACCTTATTTGCAGACCTCTTTGTACTCTATGATGTATTCAATATCATAATCATGCTTGAGTACACTTGGCTTGAAAAAAGATGGTTAAGAAAATCAATGGGACTGCGCTCATAAGCAGGGACAAAACATCACACCTGCACATATTGTGTTGACAGAGAGCAAACACAGAGCCGCTGTCTTCTTGGAGTTATGCTGAAGAGGCCATTGATCCACCGGTTAACCTATTCTCCTGCATCAGTACAGCAGCAAACCCTCGGAGGAAAAGCGACCTCCCCCCACCCCGGCCATTGTTTCCCTCCACTAATATGATACCCCCTGAAGGTTCTCCACAGACCTCATTTCTAATCAATGCATGTGGTTGGTGGGATCATCCTGTCTCTGCAAATTAATGACTTCACTTTTTTCTGTGGTTTCATTCCATTGATTTGTTTTATTAGCCCATTGATCTCCATGCACCCCCTCCACACCCCACCCTCCTCTTCACACCATCCTCTACCTCACCCAACCCTTCTGCACCCTCTTTTCTTATCAATATGAGAGCTGATGGCATCAATGGTGCAAAAAAAGGTGATTCTCTCATCAGGTGATGACTTATGAAAAAAAGACATATGTGGGAGTAGAGTGGTGCATGCTGGGATGACTCTTGTTATCAAGTATGACGTAGATTTGTGCTATTTTGTGAGCAGAAAAACGCATTATCTTTGAGACTGTCGCGAACCAAACACAAGAAAAACCCCCAACATTTGTCATGTTCTCTATGGGTCCAAAATATGAACATCCCTGTTAAAGTAATCTGGTTTTATTACTTTAATACAACTGTCATGGTCTAAATCACTTAGACGCTCATCTGGTCAGGGCTCGGCGGTCTTATTAACAGCCATATCTAACTCTCTCCCTATAATTCCCTTTGAGATTCGAACAAAAGGATAGGAAGTGCTTTACTCCGACAAGTCAGACTTCACTTCACAGAAGGAATTACAGCTTTTCATTTTCTGTCACTGGAGCGTTTTAGTGAGGTGCCCCACTAGCATAACAATGTTCTTTCTCTCTTGTTTTATGACTTGAACCATGCACAAAGAGTTGATTCACAGTAATTACATGTGGAAAGACAAACGCCAACGTGTATATGTGTAGTTCAGAGTACACTTGCTGAGAGATAGCTGCAAAAATACACACACTAGATATTGTGATGTTGAAAGAAATATTATGGACAGAGCCATTTGCACCAGGTACAGACTTACACCCTGGAGGGAAACAAAAACACACAAAAGTCCCTAAAGGAAACACAATTCAAATGTGTGGTTGTTCAGGTTAGCCCCATGTCCATCAATGCTTCTGTCTGAATCCATTAGGATAAACACAGTTTGCATTCTCTGGACGACGGCAGCTCCACATTGTGCTCCCATAGCCACAAGCTGAAGTAATACTGGATGCCATAAAATGTCTGGCCTCACCCATCCTCCAGTTCTCTCTGTAGTTCTCTTGCCATAAGAGATATCACTTATTAGCTTGTACTGTGAATAGATGCAATATAGTTCGATCAAAATAAGCTCAGAAATCATCAAGTAATGTTTAGCAATTTTGATTTTGAGTGGCAGAAGCAAAACTATATCTACATCAAGCCTGCAACATCCTATCGTGTGGCTGTATAGTGCGTGACATAAGCAGGATAGTGCATTTATGCAGTAAGATATGATTAAAAACTTGACAATGTCCATGTTCGAAGATGAGAGAGAGACTATCAGGCACCCTGTTCCACCACCAAACTACATGTTTATCCAGCTTGTGGGAATTCCTGTTCCTCAGGATGGATCTGGAGTCGTCACGACTGGCGATGTTCCCGTCCCACCCTGCCGGCCTCTTTCAAGGAAATCACATCCCACACAGATAGACGATTACTCACTTTCTCTCTACTTAGACATTACACTGCTGACCTGGCAGTGGGAGAGACATTTAGTGTGTTTATATTTATAAATAACAGTTAGGTGAACACTCACAAAACTATGCACACAAACACATGCAAACACACAAGCTCGATTTATATTTTAGCCATTCAGACGTCCGACGGTGCAGGGTTCAATGGGCATGCTCGCACATGCACACTGTGTTTTGGTTTTAAAGGGTCACTCCATTGATGTAACACCTGAAGTTCAGTTTACTCATCATGAGTACTTCTACTCAGTCTGTAAAAACAGTTGTAAAATGTCTTCTGTGGCTCTGGAAGGGGCTTTCCAAAGTTTAAAGAAAATAACTAATGATGTCATTGGGGTCACCTCCGCATGGGCTTGGGAATTAAACATTTTTAACAGAAAGAATTTGTTACAAACTGGAGATGTGTGGTTTGATTAAAGTGGGTAATGGACATCAGTATTTGCACTGTGGGAAATCTCAACAGTTTCTTTGACACATGTTAATGAATGAAAGTCAGGATATCTCAACCGCTGCTGCTTGGATTTTGGCCATTGTTTTTAAAAAGTCTTTTGTTAGTATCCCATCTTCATGGAAATGTAACTACTAAATTGCTAGTGTCCATTTAAAACATACAACAAAACTAATTATTTATCAAAAAATTATTATTGAGCATGATTGGACCTGAAGTGTTTTAATTTTCATAGTTGAAAAGTGAACTCTATCTGTGAATCCCTATAAACAGATATCTGCATATGAATGCATAGACTTACAGAAGACAAGATTTTGGCACTTGAGGTGGTCTGGTGTCCATTTGTAGTCCAAGCAGAACTGACCAATCATGTTTGAGCATGCTTTGCAACAGTGCATGTGGAGACCAAAAAGGGGCGGTATGCACTAGCCAAAATGCCATGAACCCATTGGCATTGTCTTTCTGTTCATTCTCAAGTTGCTAATAAAAAATAAAACTACAGAGGAAGTCTTGGCCCAGATAGCCATTATCCACTTTCCGGATATCGTCTGGCTCCACCAGAAACCCTGAAAAATACATTGTTGCCCCCAGAGGCTAAATCATCCTCAGACAGTAGGCCATGGCTTCCAAGATTGTCCACTGACCTATAAATATATCATTGTGTATATATAAGCATAAATATTTCCATAGATATGTAAAGATATTCACTTCCCAAAAACATGCACACATATTTACCTTAACAGACCTCTAACTTCTATCATCTTGATACTATTATCTGTAATTTGTACACAGGATTCAGGTCATAAAGATTTATCTCTGGGATTAAATGCAGTACACTCTTCTGCGCATTAACAGTAAACAGGTAGGTAACTTAGGTTTAGCCACTGCTACATCCCTGCATCTCTCTCCTGTCTTTACATAAATCCTTTCAGGGCTTCTGGCAGCAGTTTCCTGCTCTTTCATCTGGCTCCCTTGTGGTAGGACTATTAGCCCGGCCTGTATACCTGCAAGTGTTTGGAAGGCAGCTGGCTCTGGACGCTCAGTGCCTGCACGGGCCCAGGGGCTGCTGGGACCTGGGAATGCTGGCACCAAATACCGACGGGTAATTAGACCTTCATTCAAGAGCAAATGTGGCAAGCATTAGACACAAGGCTCTTTCCGGTTCAATTCATATCTCCATCCTGCCTTCCTTCCCCTCCTATCTTCACTTTTTTTTCTCTTGTTTTTGTGTTTCCCTGTCTTGGACAATACCTAATCAGGCTAATATCTTGACCCGAGATTGTTTTAGACATGACAGAGAGACAAAAAGCTATCAGTCAACAAAGAGAAAACATTTTGAAAATCAAAGCCAATTCATTTGAATAGAAAAGGACATTTTGGAAACTGGGATGATTCGAACAGCAATCTGTCAACACTCCTGCCTTATTAGTTTTTATTTGTTATCCTAAAAATACTTAATTAACATCAGCAGAGCATTGCAAAATTACGTCAATATAATCATCTCTGCTCATTAAATGATTTTCAGAAAATTACATTTGAGATTTTTTTGCAATTGGAAAATAAAATAGAAAACCAGCCATCAAAGACATAAGTACCATCTTCTCTTTGACTCTGGAAGTATTCACTAATAAGGGTTGAAGTGGAGTGTAATAGTGTACCTACTTTAAAACATCCCTGAAAAAATGCTTTGTAAACACTGTGTAATTTCTAGTTCTCAGGTAGATGAGCGCAGTATGAATATATTTGAATGGATATATTGACGTGCTTCTGTTGATGTCATGCAATGTGCCACTTTGTCTTTGTCTCAGTTGTGAGAAACATGACAGCAGTTGTTTCTCATGTAAAAGGAAAGCTTTGAGAGGCCCCTTCCAGTTTTGTGGTGAAAGGTGACATAACCCATAATTCCACTCAAACCACAGTGTTCTTTTATCAGATGTTCCTCTCTGATACTGCGAGGGTGGTTCACATGACATAAAACAGTCACACATGACAAATAACTGGACTGCTGTGAATACAAATACGCATTAAAGTGTTCAGTAAGTATTCAATAAGTAATCATATGAATTAAAGTGTAATATATATATTATGAAGCAAATAAATTGTGTAAAAAAGTTGGAAATTGCTTTTTTATTTCTCTAGCTCCTGTTGGCTAGAAAACAGTGCTACCTAGCATCGCAACTAATTAACTAGCTAGTTTGTTACCTTGAATTATTACTCAGCGTCAAAGTAAACAACCAGTATTGACTGTCAAATTGTTAAAATATTTATTTATAGCTTCTTCGTGATTTCAAAAGACAGACTCTTAAGAGTAAAAACAGATGGCTGGTGATTGGCTGGAAGGGAGGTTGAGGCAAGTGGTATTCAGTTGGTTGCAACTAGATGCCACCAAATCCTACATGTTTATTTAAATTAACTAGTTTAATCATATATTTTACTTTATTTATTTATGTGATTATTTATTTCAATTATGTCTTGTTTATTTATAATAATCAATACTTTGTAGCTATATACAAATGGGCATAAACAACATTTTAATCAGAAATATTGAACTATTTCATTTAATCCTTGTGTCACAGGTAAGGGAGGCTTGAATAGGCTGACGGACTGCTCTTTGCTGAGCACTGAATGAATTCAGAAGGCTCGGGAGGATGCTGCTTTTAGCGGTCAGGGAAAAACACTGGGTCCAAATTAGCATAAACAGGAACACAAAAGAAAAAGTGGAGAGGAACGAAACAGAAAATAGTGTTGTCAACAGGACCCCCCGGTGAGGAATTTCAATTTCATATATCTAATTATCCCTGTCAGATGGAAAGAAGTGACAAAAAGCTGTCTTTGTTCTCTCTCTTTATCTCCCGCATCTCTCTCAATTAATTTCAGCATACGAATATGACTAATTGTCTCTCTGCAGCTCTGCAGCGACATAAATAATAATTTCGGTCCATGTTGGATGGGCAGTGGGATGTTCACGCATCAATTTATGATATTTGAACACAATGGATTGTGCATAATTCAGGCGATTGCGTTAGCAGGCCGCTGCCACCTCTCCGTAGGCATCACCCTCTGCCCCACAGTCTTGTAGCCCGCATAATACCTCTATGCTTTCCCGCTTTTGTAAACGGGAGCGTTATGTCTCTCATTTCTGTCATTGCGATTGTTTCTTTGTTTAGAGTGATGATATTAGCATCATAATCAGACAGAAAGAAAGAGGCAGCAGTGATGACTGATTTATGCATGGTTTGTGCAGAGAGACCAACAAAACCAGTCACTATCTACTGTGCATTTTAATCAGATATGCGCATGTTTATTATTTTAGGCATTCATGTGCTAACTAACTTGAAAAATCACATTTCTTTAAAGTACACTACTTGAACAGTAAAACCTTTTCAATAGACTGGTTGGTTGATTTTAATACAATTGTCTTTTTTAACACAGAAAGTGGTGCAAAAGTAACAGTACATTTACTCAAGTACTATTTAAGTGCTTATTCTGAGGTACTGTTTCCAATTTATACTTCTTTATAGCTCTATTCCACTACATGTCAGAGATCATACTCAACCTGAGTTAGTTACTTTGCACATTCAGATTAATAATACAACATTTAATCAACAAATAAATAGGATGTAATATTAAAAAAACTTTATTGATCTGTGGGAGGGATATTCACGAGCTACCTATAGATTATGAAGGAAATGTTTTCTGGTTTGTTCTACTCCAACTCAACTGTCTTGGATTCACAGGATGGACAGAAAGTAAGCTTTAAAGAAAAGAAGACTTTACTTTAAAGCAGTTATAGTTTACTTTTGCTAACTATAGCTGCTATTACTATACTTGCTATTACTATATATACTTTAGCTACGCTGGATCACTGGGGGAGTGTTTGTACCACAGGTATTTTAGACAACCACCAGGCCTGGGGTAATGCTGATGGGGAGTGGAGACTGTCATGCCAGAACCGGAGCTGAGCAAGTGGGAAATGTAAGCGGGCTCAAGTGCACCCTTAAGTAAAGTGGTATATTACACTGAGTAGATAAGTGGTCTGTCATTACTTCAAAGATATACAAGATATTCAGAAACTACTTATTAACAATTCATATCATAATTATGTCTTTTGTAAATTGTTTCTTACTCACAATTTTGTGTACCGCGTTGTACAGTGTTACCAATCTTTTTACTAATTGAATCTTAAGGCAGTGGCAAAGACAACACTTGCTTTTCCATAAGAGTATTGGGCCGCTATGGCTTGGAGGTAGAGCGGGTCTTCCACTGATCAGATGACCGGCGGTTTGATCCCCGGTTTGATCCCCACAAGTCTGCATGTTGAAGTATCCTTCGGCAAGATACTGAACCCCAAATTGCTCTCGAAGGCTGCGCCATCGGCGAGTCAATGTGTATGAATAGTTAGCTCCTCAAACTGATGAGCAATTGGCCCCTTGCATGGCAGCCAATGCCATCAGTGTATGAATGTGTGTGAATGGGTAAATGAGATATGTCCTTTAAAAGCGAGTGTTCAGAAATCTAGAAACGTGCTATATAGTACATATAAGTACAGTCCATTTATTGCACTCTGGTTTACATTTGACTCACATCACAAGGTTTGTGACTGACAGTTAGTGTATAATGATTTGGTGTCCTATTCACTCCAAGAGACCTTGTCTTTTCCTGTATTTCAAAAAAAAGGGATGAAGGAGAAAACTATGCAGTCCTCCTGAAAAGAAGTTCTATCACTTATTGACACTGACATAAAAAGCCCTTGAAAAATGGTGCTAAACTGATGACATTTTTGATTCAATCAAATCCTTCTTAAAAACAATCAAAACCTAAACATAATGAACCAAACATCCGAAACTTGTCTAAACAAAGCTGCAGTCGAGCTGCGGCACTCCAACCATAAAACATGCTCACTCATTCACTCACAGAGAGGGGGTGGGAGGTGGTAGGGGTATGCAGGGGGGGCGGTATTGTTACATTTCATTAGACACATTCCTTCTCTGTGGACTCTTGACCAGCTGCCATGTCATTTTAGCTGACCACATTATATATCAACCTCTCTCACACACTTTTTCTCTCTTCCCTTTTCTATTTGGCAAATTTAAACATTAGCATTATTGTATTTGATGCATTAAATAAATTTAATGAAACTTACAAAGTCACTATCAACAACACAACAGGCGAAGTCTCACTGCCTACTGTTATCACACTTTTCTTTTAATAAGTAGCATGATTGCTGTGTTTAAGTTTTAATGGTGAGAAATGCTGAAGTTACTGCTAAAAGTTACATTTTTTTTATCCGGTGTCACTGTAATTTACTATGTTCTAGAAACAGGTGGTCAGACCATACTACTGTATATCATATATTACAGTACAGTGAACCTTGCTGTTGAATGTGAATGTAATTTGTTGGTTTCTTAGATGCCTATTAGGATGTTAACACAACTAGCACCAGCTTACTGGTTAATGTTAATACTTTGAATCACCACATCTTTGGTATTCATTGCACCTGAGCAAAGAAAAACAAACGTGAAAAGTACTCAGAGAGCTCAGACATCAGCCAAGGTGTTTTATTTCTCCGGTGATGTTTGATGTTGCATGAGTCACTTCCCATGCTACACCCTTTCACCAAGTTTCATGAACACTGGGCTAGTATTTCTTCTGTTATCCCACTGACAAACAAAGAGTACTGAAAAAACATAACCTCTGTCGTAGAGTTAACTAGTCAGTAACTGGTATTCGTACCTCAAAAAACAGTACAGAAAAACAACCAATAAGCCAAAGAAATGTGAAAAGTGAGAAATAATTGTAGAAAAACTGCAATGTGGGGGTCATTACTGTAACTGACACCTGTTGTTAGACAAACCAGAAGATGGCATGCAGTCGCTCTTGGTGAAACAGGCTGCATCATAGCGACTCATTTCATTCAAATCCAGCCGTATAATTTTGTCACCAAACTTTCCATACATACATTCATTTGCATTTTTCCATCAACAGTCAAGTGTCTGCAAAAAAAAGATAACAACAAAAGCAGAAAAAAAAAATGATTTGCATTTGGTGTATAAATAGTTCCAGGACAAGGGCTGTTAAGTTTGAAATTAACATGTAAACAGTTGGAAAGTCTGCACTGCTACCCCCCGCCCCCTACTCCTTAACCCCCACCCCTGGTTCCCTTTTAGCGCCTTGATAAATATACATAAAGCCTCACACAAAGACCGCCTTGTTCCTTTAAATGGGCTACTTTTTAATGGAGACATATATTTCCAGGATTATATCAGCATTCAGTTGCAAATTCTCAGTTTTAATACTCCTGTTCGGGCAGTCTATGAATAAGAGTATCATTTGAATTCAGGGAACACCTGGTGCTGAGGGCTGGGCTGTGAGGGGGCTTCGAGCTGACCTGGTGTCAGTGCCAAGGCTTCACTTGTTCCCAGCATTCCCATTCAGACTCTTACCGCCTCACTCTGATACTGTAGACGGTACTGCACATGGTACTTTACACTTGTGTCTTACAAATGCCAAAGGAGTGACATAAAGAAGACAGCTTTGAGTTTTGAGTCAGACAAATGAAATCATTTTAGGAGATGAGACCACTGAAGTGTCTGAGATTGTATTAAAACAGCTTAAAACATCTAAACTGATACTATAAGAGACATATCTTTATATAAATATTCTTTAGTCTTTATATACATATTACATTTCAGGTAGTAGCTAAGAAAGACTTTTATTTTGAAAGTATTTACCCATGTTTTTAGAACTGGCGCATGGTGTCACCACAGCATCTATTCATCATCAAAGTTTTGCTGAGAAAGCACACATAAATTAAAGGGAGAAAAAAAATCATCTTATTATTCTATAAAAATATTTTTTGGCCTGATCAGCTGCAGTTGTTTTACACTGTCAGCTAAAAATTAAGACAGAAGACAAGAGTTCACAATTGATTACTCTACCAAGAAAAACTACAAAGGTTTTTTTTCCTTTTCTTTTTCTTACATTACTTGGCTGCATGAGAAAAGAGAGGGGTTGGGGGAGGAGGAGGAGGATGAGGAGGAGGAGGAGAAGGAGGGAATGAGTAGTACTATTTGGAGGAGGAGAGAGGAAGGGGTACAGGGGTCTATTCGTATGCACCCCACATCCACTCAACACACAATCAGGCCTGTATTGCATTTTGCAAATTTATACCCAGGATGTTG
>NC_040023.1:24821426-24824719 GCF_000972845.2 Larimichthys crocea
AAGAGAGAAAAGGAGTTTTTTTTTTTTTTTTCAAGTAAGTGTCTGCTTTCATGAGCAAGAGTGATTGAGGCAGACAAACAAACCTTTGTTTCCTAGCTCACAGATGCAAGACCCCAGCTCTGATTTACGCCCCACCCCGAGACACATTTGCACTGTTTTTTTAATACTTTGAGACTCACACTGTATAAAAAAAAGAGTACTATTATGAACATAAATAAATAAAGGTACTTTTTTTTTAAATTGAACTTTTGTGGATACAACTACAAAAATTTGTATATATAAATAAAGTAGCGACATACTGATTGATGTACATTGTACGCTATACATTCACAAGCCATTCAAAGCAGCCTCTCTTCTTCCTCAAAATATTTGCACAGTCTCGTGTTTGCACTGGCTGGAGAGCTGTACTCATGACAAGCCAATCTATAGCCAGACACAAGCAGTCAAAGTCAAAGTCAAGAAACACTGAAGCTAAGAGACACTGACTTGCCTTTGCCTCTGAAGTATGCAGGTATGGTATGCAGGTAGTGCTGATAATTTGAAACCTTTTGTCAGCTTTTTAAAAAGTTGTCTGCATTGGATATGCAGATATTTGTTCATAAATATTAGCTAACATGTGTCTTTCTTGTCATTCTTGTGTTTGAAATTTGAAGCCTTAGCCCAGATATTATGCGTTTCCTGGATATCTGCTGGCTACACCAGAGGCCCAAAACACTGGCTCCCTGAATGCTAAATCATCATCAGACACTAGCAGATGGGTTCCGAGATTGCTGTCACTGTACCACGATAGCAGCTTTTACTGGAGTGTTTTGATGACAGTAAGCCTGAAAATGAAGATACAGCTGAAGTAACCGATAATGAGGATAATGATTTTGTGCCAAAGCATAAATCAGATCATTTAGAATCAGAATTGGAGCATGGTTTGACCACGAAATTCAAAAGACAGATTGTGTGATTTCTAAATTGCTGTGCTGCACTAATGTGTGCTTGATAAGTCATTGAGCAGATACAGTAGTGTGACACAGTATAATATATAAAGTATTACTGGCTACATTGGAAAATGTTAATAAGAAAAAGACGTTTTTTTTTGACAGTGACAAGTTATTAAAGACCAAATACTTAATACTATATTGTAAGGTTACAAGCAATGCTATTATAACATGCAGCTCAATCTGTGTTACTTAAATAACTGGCCTGGTGACTGTTAATGTATGCCCTCTTATTATCAGTCATCAAGACTTTAAAAAAAAGGGCACCATAATTGTAACTTATACTCTACGCATGCAACTTTTTACACCAGGCAACTTCCCTGTCCTGGATTTGCATCAGATAAAGTCGTACAATTTGATGTCCAAATGATAGGTTTGTAATATGTGCACTCACATCAGGTCAATGTGTTATCTTTGCTGAGCTGAGAACACAGTCAAGTCGGCAGGGTGCTGACAACTTGTTTACGTCAGTCCCAATTAATAATTAGTTTAATGATTTGATCGCTTGACATGTGCCCTGGACAAATGCGGGCAGGAAAATGCACACACAGTGCTGTTTGCATAAATCTGCCATTTCAGCTCGGGTTGAGGGGGAATGGAGGGAAAGAGGTGGGGGAATTATAGGACTCAGATGTGTGTGATTGGCGGTTCCCTTGGCTCCCAGGGTTAGAGAGTTCAGAGAAAAGCCGATTATTGCTCTCCCTCAGGTCAAGCCTTCATAAATAAACAAGGGGAGAGCCTGAGGCACCGTGTTTTAGTATGATTAGCATATCATACAGCCTATCGACAAGGCACTTATCATATTACAGCGCGGTCGTCCTCTGAGCACACAGAGGTTACATGTACAGGGCTGCTGAGCATACATCTCTGTTCATTAGAAGGGTCCTCGGGGGAGAGAATAAATCATATCAGCACGTGGTTATGGCAGCGCAGGCGTTTGACTCCTTTAATAAGCCGGAGAGAATCTGACAGTTAGCTTTACACAGAGGAACGGGAAAAGAGATGCGTGGAAATGATGGGGAGGATTGAGAGTGGGAAAGGAGGCAGAGCTGTGGTACTTCAGGCTAATATCGGGACCACTTTTCTGAAACATTAGACTTTGTCTGCCTTGGTCTAAGCCATTTTTGAATCCCTGCAGAGCCAGTTAAATGTTTACCTGGTCCAATTTGGTTGATCCTCATCATTATGAATAATTATTTAATGACCCCAAAGTTCTATTATTTGATTAGAGTTAAGGTCAGGGTTAGGGTTAGACCCATGGTGTTTGGGAGTTCTCAGATACGGGGCAGATACGTTCTGAATTTCTCATTTTGAATTTGACTTTAACTAGACTCAGTTTCTTCGAGCTTGGCCCTTGGCCCTTTTAGTTTCACTCTTGGACTTGCCATTTGTCATCTTGGCAAACTGCAAGGATGATCCAATGAACAGCGAAATGGAATCAAAATACGAGGAAAGGATGATAGAGTTTGGTACAGCGAACAGACAAAATAATGTTTCTTTGGATGATGAAATTAGCCCAGAAGGAATTATGACTGTGTCTTAAAACTGCATCCATGATGGAGTGGAAGTCTCCCCGACTCTCAGACACGCTACTCAGATTTCAATTTGGGCAAGCCTTTTCTCCTCAGCTACACAAGCTCAACTCACAGACCAGGGGCAACAATTAGCAGCTAGCCACTCTGACCAGGGAGAAAGAGCAAATGACATCCGCACCTAAGCCTTCCTAAGCCTGAGGAGCCGGGGCACGAAGCAGCCTCAGTGCTCTCCTCCCTCCAGTCAAGCATGGCCTCTTTAGGTGGTCCACGCGCTGGGGAGGACTGGTATATTTTAACAGTTATTAGCGCTATTTGGCCTCCCTCCAGGAGGCGGAGTGCCAGGGATGACCAGCTGGGTGGCTATACAGTAGGCTATAAGACGTCACAATGCAAAAACTGGAATATTGGATGGCTGTTCTTCCTGTCTTGGCTTCACGGTGGTGGCACAAAGCTGGGATCAGTCTGGATGCCATGTCACTTGGATAATCACATCCACCACTGGCATGGATCTTATGCCAAAGAGAGGGACATCAGGTGCATACATTTAGTGTCAAGCTGTTTTAAAATAACTTGTCCTAAATAGCTATAGTCTAGAACTTATTTTTATAGAAAGTAAAACAATAAATAATAAGCTTGACCTTCCAGGGCTATTGGGGAATTTGTATGTTTTTGTCTGTATATAATACGCCTTTTCTCAAACCATCCTACTGCATTTCTGTGCACCTTACTGTGTGCGCACATTCACATGTGTGTTCCTAAGTGATGCCAT
>NC_040023.1:24824755-24827237 GCF_000972845.2 Larimichthys crocea
CCCACCCATCCACCCACCACCCATGCAAATTAGAACTTCACACACGTCGCAGCAAGCTGCCGTGTGCTCTGTGATTTCACACGACCAATTAAGGCCCTCTTGGCAGTTGTGTGAACAGTTTCATTAGAGGAGATAATATTGCAAAGTGAAATGATAAGCAATCATTATGATTAATTCCCAGACATTACATCGCTCGTTAATGAGGTGTAAATGATCTCATTATTTTTTGAAAGAGTACAGATTAGATTAAAGTGGAGTGGACAGCGCTCCTCGGTGTTCAGACAAGTTAGTGTTAATTAGGCCCAATCTCCAGGAGCAAATGAGCCGCAACCCTTTGGTAAACAATTAGGCTTCCATAGCCTTAGGCTAGATGGACAAGGATAGGCAACTGAATGGATAGATTGCTGGAGAGATGGATGTTAACGCAGTGTTCAAATCTGAATCAAATTGATCGTTTTATTGCCACGCAAAATTAGACAAATCATCTTTCTTCTTCAGCAGAATTAGGCAAATATTTGAGATGAAAATGAGTTTTTATTAAATATAAGCCAGTTACTGTGGTTTACTTCTGATATGATGCCGTTTTCGACTTGACCACAGCTTCATAATATTTACAGAAATACTGCATTCAATCTGATTGTCCTTCTGTTTCTCTTTTATCACAGTACAACAATAGAAAGTTTTGCGCCTGAACATTCTTATAGAGAGGCTAACCATCAAGTGAACAGGAAACACTGAGGCTGATATCAATGAGATAAAACTACAAACAACAATGCTGGATTACATGATGCATCATTTCTCCTGACTGTCTCGTGCACAGGTATAGAATTTAATCCCAATGTGGCAATGGCGGACTCCGCCACTAACAATGCAATACTAATATATAACTAATACTAATAATAACTAATATATAAAAAAGTAATTATAGAATGTAAATACATCGACTGGCTATTGCTGAAAAAAATAAAAAAAAAATAAAATAAAAATATTAAATTCTGCTGGACAGTCACAGACGCTGCACATTATTAGTACATAGATCGTCCAGTCACACAGATATCGACACAATCCATTCAAAGGTAGTGGGATGTTGGCAAAGACAAGGATCATGTCAGACTAATTCACAGATTCAAGGAGTGATTTCCTGCTTCCAGTCCCACATTTTTAGGTTTGAATGTGTATCAGCTGCTCTCAAGGTAAACAACAACAACAACAACAACAAAAAAACTCACCCCCCTCTAGGTGCTCCAAATGACTTTTTGGAAACAAAAGTGAAAAAGAGGGATAATTTTGAAGTGCTTTATCTTTTCTTCATTAAAACTGGGTTCATTCTATTAATGTCAAATTGTCATCCATTGTCTGTCTTCATTGATTCAAACAACACTATTGTATTTTTTTAAAAAAAGTTTGCACAATTTAGCAAAACAAAAAAGGACACAAAGACTATTTGTATTTGTAGTATTTTTGTGCTTTTGTTTTTGACTTTAGTAATGAAATTTATTCATTCAACAAGACACACTTTATTATTGTGCTTCACTGGAATAATTACATGCTTCATTGTTGAAGTATAATGTAAGTGAACGTGAGGGCAAAATCGGAGGCTAAAAGCTATATACTATGAGTGAGGTTTTAGGAGAACTAAGAAAAAAAAAGTTTTGTTAATTAAAATTATTTTCCTTGAAAGGGGAACAGGAGGACTTTCGCTAAGACAAATCTTGATGTCTCAAAGGTTAGAACAGTGCTCCTGTATCTCATCTAACGACAGACTGGCGCAGCCACAGTGGGAAATGTCTGCCTCTGACAACATTGATTTTACCATCCTCTCCCTTTGTCTGAAAAGATATGCTTAGATTATGACAAGAAAAGCAATGCTGTAATCCCTCTGCCATAGGAGTTATGTTTTAGAGACATCAGGCCCTTATCAGTGATTGATAACGCTTAACTCAAAAACATATAGAAGCATTAGGAACGTCAATATTTTGCCGGCGACTGAAGGTGACCCCTGGTTCCTGTGTTTGCATTGTGTGCGCGGAGGGCTTTGATGGTAAATTTGTAAGGGTGGTTATGTGGGGAGGCTATTATGGATTTGCTATCTTGGCCTGAAGTGTTTGCAGCTGATTATGTGATTAAATCAATAATAATTTCTGTTTGGGCTCCTTTGCTCCTCTGCTTCATCTTCTTTTTCCTGTGTAGTTGAGTGGAACGGTGGGTCGGGACTGGTGTACACAAATACAAATGCAGGCACAAACACACACACACATCCATATACTACACACAGCAAAACAACTGTGCAGCAGATGGCATTAAGGGCACATTCCAGGGTCCAAAAAGTTTACACGAAGGAATCCATCAACATAGAAGCATATGAAGTTTGGAAAAATGCTAATAATCTGAATCTTTTAACAGTTTTAAACACTTTTGTTTAACAAAGAAAAGGCACAAATGCATCTTTACTACAACCAGACAAAAAAAAAAAAAAAAAAAA
>NC_040023.1:24827274-24829950 GCF_000972845.2 Larimichthys crocea
CGGGCCAATTATTCTTAACAAAATAAGACACTTTAACCTAACTTTAACCTGAACTTTTGTGACCATCAGTCCTCAGTGACGCAAAGCTCAAAATAAGTCTAAAGAAGATGCCCAACACCTCAGCTGCATCTGTTTGTATGTTCCTTCCTCTATACCTCAGACCCTGGTTTGTTGCCGACTTGTGCCAGCCACTCCTTAGCAACCGCAATCGCTCCCCTCTCTGGTTCTGCCAGGTTTGTTGTTATGTCTAGACTGCAGGAAATGCAACATTACATTTGTTTACAACCAACAGGAACCAGAAGCTGTTACGTGATTAAAGAGTGCTACCCAGAGAGAGTGTGTGTGTGGCTCAACCCCCTGGGTTTGGCAACGATCGACTCGATATAGGTAAACCTAAATGGAGAAAGAGAGCAGAGCTGCTGTCCGCATTGGTTAGATGAACAGATTACATTCAGCACAGTATTCTCACTAAGAGTCCAGGTACTGAAAGTAAGTTAGAGGGAGCCAAGTTTGGCTGTTTGTGTCTGTTTTGTACTGTATTTATGTTGGTGTTTATGTGAGCATGTGACTATGTAGAATATGCATTTAGTGTATCTGTGGCTGCGTGTGTGTGATTGTGTGCGGCTGAGTTAACTCACAATCCCTCAGCACCCTCTTAAATCTATACCCAATAAAAATCAGCGCCGTCTCGAAAAACAAAACCCAGGGAAACATCTGTAAAACATCGATTTTGCAGATTGCAAACCAACTGCATGGCTAATGAGAAAAGAAATCATTTTTGATTAATTAACCTAAAAATTGGAGAATCTAAGCTGCCACCAGGGAGATGACAAGTGCTGCAGGCCTGATCACACAGGAGGAGGACATACTGTAGAGCTGCTTCCAGCTCGCTTGGTGAGAGAAGAGGGAGAGGCTTTGGGAGTGCTGGTAGTTGAGGTATGGCAACCATTACAGAACCAAAATCACCAAGAGTCTTTGTGGTGATCGAATGCACGAGTAAAATATTTTCCACTCAGTGATTGTGCCTTTTTATTCATGAGGGAGAAAATGTTGGTTAGCTATCAGCATAGGTGGAATTTATTGCTTTTACAGTACTATGTGTGTTTTTAAGGGTTGGTTTACCCAAATCACACATACACAGGCATACATAATGTCTCACTTACCTCTTGTGGTCTTTTGCCATGCAGACTGTTTTAGTTTTATTTGCAGAGGTTAGTTCTGCAAATACAATGGAGGTGAATAGAATTCTTTGTGTGGCTCAAAGTCTTCAAAAATCTGATGAAAAATAATACCAGCTACATTACTTGAAATATGTCCCTGTTACACTGGATAATCCAACACACTGTCAACAGTTTTCACTGCATCTACTTTAGTTGTAGTACTCTTTAATAGCACCACAAATAAAAGCCCAATCACCTTCATTGTATAGAGGTAAATCAAACCAATCTCCGTAGCTAGATACCAGTAGAACAGTGGTTCCCTAACGCATTTCACTTGTGGCCCTTTAAAATCATCTTACGACCGATATTCAACAGTTACATGTGTTTGTGGGTTTGACCAACAAGTGAATATTTATGCAAATTTTAGAAGTCTGAAGCCGTAATATTATTTATCACTAGTCACTAATTATTTATTCAAAAAAATAAAAGCAAAGATTGGAGAAAAATCTGGAAAAAAAACATTTAAAAGTTCCTGCAAATCTTTTTTTTTTTATTTTTTACTCTAATTACGATAGTATTACGGTAGTATAACTGTAGGGGAAGTTATTATTATGCACATTATAGATTTGTATATGATATTTTTGTTTAGCAGTATGTCTGCAGCTGTATGATCTATTTCTGTGCTACTCTAAACTTAAATTCCTATGTGAACATATTTGGTCAATACAGTTTATTTTGGTTCTGGACACTCAGATCCTGCAACGTGTTGTCCTCAAATCATCGTTGCCGTCGTAGGTTTAAAGCAGCTGATACTTTTACTTTCTCTTATTAAACTCCAACTTTTATATTTCAAATTGCTCTCACATATAAAAAAAATACGTTTTTTTAAAAATATGTCACCAAAACGTTTATTTTGATAGGACATTGTTGACTGTTTTTCTGCATATAGCCCAGTGAGAGAACAAGCTAAATACATTTGACCTTCCAAGCCTGTGTCCCAAGACTGCAAATGCCACCTGGGACTTATGGGAATTATCAATAAGTTTGGAGCTTGTTTTTAACCAATCAAATTACATAGCTGCAGCCCACACAAAAACACACGCAGTTTGGACAAAAACACACTCTAGTGCTCGAGAGCTCAAGCCTGCTCACACACACACACACACACACGCACACACACACACACACACACACATACACGCACTCTAACCAGAATGGAGGGAGGGTGCGGACAGCCAAGTTGAGCTGCACTCACAACACAGCTGGTTCTCCAAGGTCAATAAGAAACGCGGAGTGTTTATTTGTTCATGTGTTTTATTTGCTTTCTAATACAGCCGAGGCTCTGATTTGACAGATCTTTTTGAAAAGAATCAGAGTGCTTTAATGTCTCAAGAGCGTGGGAAATTTCCACTCACCAAAGAAGTTTTTCTCTCTCCCCTTCTTCTTCTTCTTCTTCTTCTTCATTCTATTAGATTTTTCATAATTCATTACCATCCTGACTATTTCCCCTGGTGTC
>NC_040023.1:24829989-24835624 GCF_000972845.2 Larimichthys crocea
CAAGAAAGCATAATGGTTGTACCCTAGCAGCTCACTAGGGTGATGCAGTAACAACCTCTTACCCTCTGATGGCTAGACAGTAGGCCATTGTAAAGCTGAATCGCCATGGATTTATGGCCATAGTCCTGGGTTCCCAGAATGCAATGTCACTCTGTCACACCGTCATCAATCTGCTGTCTCTGACCAAAGACGAAGGGGGAAAAAAATCACAGCTGAAAAGTAGCAACAACAGCAAGAGTGATACTTCTTTATGCATGATCTCATTTTTATCAGCTGCCTGTCTGTCATAGGTAAAATGTGTGAGCACAAAGAGCTCCATTTACTCAAGACAGTCTGGGTGCAGACACATCAGACATCATCTACTAGTTCCAGATTGCACAATTAACAAGGGGCTGGTTGAGTGCCAAATGTGGCCATTGTAGCAAATTAATACACTTTTTGTTGCCAAAGCTTTTCCAAGACGTTTAATCTTCATTAAGCTATAAAACCTGCATCCCTGTAGCCCCTTTCTCACGTGTTAATATCCACTCATGTCACAGCATAAACCTTTAATAATAACACAATCCAAATGCTGTGAGATTCTGTATAATTAATCCACATAAATTTCTGTCTCCGCTGCAGATCAACTCTTTTGTTCCATTTCTAACTTTGCAATTTTCTCCTAAAACACACACTCACCAACAAAAGCAGTCCTCTGACAGAGACTGCACGGTGCGCCCTTCCCTCGCTCATAAACTGTTACCTCTCAGAGTCATTTCCCATGATCTACACACACAGATATTGAACATCATAAATCAGCTTCATAAAGGACGTCTGGGCGATTCTGTCTCTTTCTGGAAAAATAAAAGAGAAAGAAACCTAAATCCTCATGATTAATGTGCTCTCAAACCCTCACATAGCCATGGTAACCAGGGCAGTTTGCCATGCCATTTAGAGGATCCAGACTCTGACACAGAAGTAGCATTTTTCCAAGTCTCTCACTAATGCATCTCCTTAGTTCAAAAGTTGTCTTTTTTTGGGCTCCACTCTTGTTTCAGAGAGGAAACAAAAAAAAATCTACTTAAGACAAATGTTGCGTAGGATGATAATATAATAAACAGCAAACATTTTTACAATGTCTCCACTTTTCATGTCCAGTAAGTACTTTGTCATACGCAGACCACACTCATCTCTCTGTCCTTAGATACTCGCCGCAAACCTTTTGAAAATGTTTCAGCACATACTCAAAATGAAGCGCCTTGTGTCATATTGCAGTCACGACATATAAATCATAATCCATTGTAAAGAGAAGGACAGTGGTATTGGATTTGACACCAGTAATGCCTCTTAATGATCATGTACAGAAACAGACAGGGCTAAAACACATGCCGTTCCTGAGCTGAGGTTTCAGGGGGAAATTTATAAACGTGGGAAGACTAAGGGGCTTTTCACAGCAGGGACGTGCTGTTGTAAGACACAAGGAGGTCAAGTATTGACATGCAGAAGGACAGAATTTCCCTACTTTTTGTTTTTACCAAATTTTTTCATAGGGCTAATCATCTTCTTTTAGAAAACTTTTTGAATTTTCACATTCGTTCAACATTTTTTTCCGGTAAGTATGAATAAAGAACTTGAAAAAAGGATAGACATACCAATACAAATCAATGTTAGTACTTCTGGTAATACGCTTGCATAAAAATACCAATGATCATGCTTAGCAAAATAAAAACAAATATTTTTTTTTATTTTTATGGAGGATGTGTAACCTTTTAAATGCTCTGCTTTATCTATAGAGTATATGTCAGAATTTATGAACACATAACTGTTAAAGTTGTTGTGCATAAACCTAGTGTAATATCAGACAGAAGTGTAAAGTCAGTTGAATTTGAACCAATAAGCTGTTGAAATATCAGAAGGCAGACTATCCAAATAAATAAATTGAATACCTGATGATGAATTCAGAAAATTAAGAGCGGTAGTATTTCATCCTTTTGTTCGCCCAATAAAACTGAATATTTATGCCCAACAAATGAATGCTTCCAGGTAAATAGGAGGAAATATACACCCAATAAAGTATGGCATACTTTCTTTTTTAGATGTACATAAAATAGAATGGAGAAAGGAATTACAGAGTGTAGGGGTAGAAGTAAATGAGAAGTATGGAACATAAAAAAAAAAAATAGAGAGAAACTCACCAACTGTGACAGAGCTGCAATTATAAGTTTGCTGTTGATGCCTCCGATCCGTCAGCTACCTGATGTGTGCCTCCTTTAATTTACTATGTCAATAACACTGCTGTAGAAACCCAGCCAGCATGATAGATGGAGACGCTTTGCATGGACTTCCCTCCAAAGTGCCAATTCTTGAAAGTAAAAAAGGAGGGGAAAAAAGAAGTTAATAAAAAAGTACCATTTCTAAATCACCTTACATGTCTCTGCTTGCTACATGAAGCAACATTCTTTTAGGAGCTGTTGTTCCCTTTGAGCCTTTTCCATTTATGAGACATCTCCTCTAGTAATTAGTCACCACACTCACGGGTAGATGTGAATGCTTGTTTGTTTAGTGCTATACCAACGTAATTCTGTAGTTTGGGCAAACAAAAAAACAGTCAAATCTCAATCTCAAAACTTTAAACATTAAAGTTCTAAATCTGCACCTGCCAGAAATCAGGAGCCAAATCGCCAAAATAACTAGTCACAATTAAACAGATCGAAATTTGCCATGACAGAAAGGTTTAAAGTTTAAAAAGTTTGATTTAGCTCGGTTCCAGCTAAGGACTTGACTGTTTTCTTAGACAAAAGGTCTTGACAGGAGGCCACAAAGTTCAATTAAAGGAAGAGTGGAGAGGTGAGCATTGATTTAAAAGACAGTATTTCAAACTGCACCCCAGAGTGCAGGGCAGGGCTCTCACACTGATGACACTAATTCTTTAGGGAAATTCATGTTAGTTGGTGTCTAGACATTTTATTACTTGGCCAAAGCACCAAAATAAGGGCTATCGCCCCATTAGGTAGACTCCGCTGCTTACTTAGAGGTATACAAGTTTGAGCAAATTGACATCTTTCAATCGCACCAGCCTTCTCTATGATCAAGTTGGTAAACAGGTGTCGTTTAAGAACTTTGATAAAATCATAAGATCAGGTCTCTAAAATTATCATACACAACCACTGTATTATCGTCTATGTAATGAGATATGTTAGGTTGTTTTGTTGCTAGCTCCAAATGTCTGCATTTAAACCAGTTCATTTCAACATCTGGTCATTTTAACTACCTTTTTGTGAGCTCGATGCCAGAGGCATTTCTTGTAGTTTTGTATAAAGCCTACTAGACAATGTGTCATCATAGGACATCTCACATTTCCGAACTGGAATTTCAGTCATGTCTAGACTGCACACACTCGCGTGTAAAACTCTTTTTAACCAGATTTCCATAATATCGGTAAAAAAAAAATGGAATTAAGTTGCATTTTCATTCTCAGGTATTACTAGTTGACCACAGCAAGATAAACAGTCAGAAACATTAATAGTCCAGTAAGGGGCTATTAAACCATTGGTAAGGAAGAGGAAGCCAGTCAAACCTCAAACAGTTGAAAACAATGCAGAAAGTGTCTGCTCATCACTCTGAAGCTATTTTTTCATCTGTTTAGTGAAAGCTGGAGTGACAATCAGGCCACATTTTTCATGTACATCCTGATTTATGGATTTTCTTTTGGGACTAATTGCCCAATAATCTCCTGCAGTTGCTTCCTATTGCTTGTGCAACCCTTTATAAGGCAAAGCAATGACTGCTTGTGACCCTTTGTTCTAGTGTGTCTAAGACTTGTGACCAAGTGTGACTATTTAGACTTAAAGGCTAAAAATATATAGTAGTTGATCTACTGGATGTCAAAAGAAGCTGGTCTTCTGAGGCATTTACAAGTGAAACTCTCTTTATTTCAGTTTCATACAATGAATTTGAATTTAATTATTCAAAGGGTAATTCATAAGTTATAATTACTTTGAAGAGTGGTGTACCTCCTGAACAATTTTTTTAATACATTTCAGACAGAATGATGCTGCTGAAACATGAATTGTATTGATTCATCAACACTTAAAACAGCAAAAGCAGTCACTACACATTGAAATATTGTTGTGTTACACTTTAAATAGAGAAAATGTACCTTACCAAATGCATTTGCTATGATTTAATTTGTATATACAAGACTTCAAAACAGACTCTCTCTCTCTCTCTCTCTCTCTCTCTCACACTCACACACACACTCACACACACACACACACACACACACACTCAAGTTGATTAGCAGACTCCCGTGAGTGTGTGTCATGTTTTAGTGGAAAATTACAGCTCTTTCAACAATTCCTCAGTCGGAATCCCATTCGAAAGTGGATTTTATCTGCAAATCACAATTATTTTGTTCATGCTCTGTTTTAATGGGCACACCCGCTGGGCTGTAGAAGACACTTCTCTATTCATAAATGTATTACTGCTGGGGAATCATTAACTTATTGTTAGCGTCGCGACTGATGGCTTATTGACATGACAACATTCAAACAACACTTTTGTCTTTAAGCCGTACATCCATATATCTGAAACAATGTCATCTACCCTATTTCACCACTCCCTCTGTGTGTTTGAGCTTAGAGGAAGGCTTTTCAGTGACCGGGTAAAAAAAAAAAGTACCCAGCAAGAGATAAGTGTAGGCTGGGTTTCTGGAAAGTCTGAAGAGGGTTTCCTTATGACGAGGAATAAGAAAAACAAAAGCACCAGATGCCAACGTAAATGGGGCACGAGGGTGTGAGATGATGTTAGACAGAATACTTGTGTTTGCATCAACTTAGTAATGAAAACTGAAATAGTGGCAGAGCAGAGCAGAGCAGAGAGGATAAATTTGGATGTGTGAATTATCTTAGAAGTGAAGCTCCGTCTGATATTTATGGCAGGAGATGCAAAGAGTCATAGAGTCAGACAGTTTGCACAGATGGTGGCCATCCTTGGTCAACATTCAAATAAAAAACGGAATGAGCGTCTCCCTCTGTGTCCGGCTCTTTCTCTCTTTCAGTTAATGCAGCCGCAGATAAAAGGAGGGGATGTAAAAGTGTTTAAGTAGGCAGAAGTTGTAAAGGAGAAAAAAGCAGAATCTCTATTCACTGCTTGTGCAATCCTTTCTGCCTTGTTGAACTTTATTAAATTCTGTCGTTCTCTCCTTCCCGTCTGGCTCTCTTTGTCAGCTTCTTCTCATGCGTAACTCTGATTTTTTTTTTTTTTTTTTACAGAGGTGTTATAGAGGTCATTCAGGCTGAAAGAATGTGTCGGTAATAATCATCCCACAGTGTACCAATAAGAATCCCACTGAGATGAATCGCTCTCAAAAATATGGGGTGAGTGGTGCAACAGCTTCAGAAAATGTCTGAGTCAGTGAGGATGGTGAAATTTGATGGCTGCTCATATCTGATCACACTGTATCTGACTGCAATACAAATTCATAACAGTGTTAAAAAAAGGCGGCTGGTCACACGGACATTTTATCAAAATAATAACAAAGTTAGTTATGTTCTCGCATGTTAACACTGATTCCTTATGCCAAACTTTAACAATTTTCTTATGTACACTAAACTTAAAAAAAAAAAAATTCAATAAATTAAAAAAAATGCTGCAA
>NC_040023.1:24836073-24851347 GCF_000972845.2 Larimichthys crocea
GATATGATCAACTTTTTTGTGAGCTTGTGTTTAGGCACTAACGTTGAGGGAAAAATCACTTGTTTAAATATTGAAAAAGTCAAAAGTGAACTTGAAGTACAAGACAGGATGTGTTTACTTCTACCTTTCATTAACTAAAGTGCTTTTGTTGCCTAAGACCCAAAAACATGTAGGAATGAGGATGTGAGTGCCGCTCTCTGATCAGCAATCATGCCAACCATCACGAATTTTATACATTATGTACATAATCGCAGCACTTTCTTCAGAAAAAACATCGCCACTAAACATAATCCAAACAATTATAGTTCATGTCTAAACATGTCTGACCAAACAAATTAGTCAAGTATAAACTTGTTTTTTAGGGGGTTGAATCTCAAACAATTTTAGATTATGGACCCAGAACATAAAATAACACAGATCTCCAAGACTTAGACACTGTATATTAAGTATTAGTGGAATCATTTGTAAATGAATTAATTTGTGAATTAAACCACAATATTATTAAGTTATTCTTCATGTTGCCTTGGAGGCGCCTGAACTCCAATTTGAGAGGATACCTGTGTGACTCACAGCTGCTCTGCCATCTCTCTCTCTTTTTTCTTTCTAAGAGACAAGTTTGGTCTCGAAGTATGTCTGTAGTCTGGCCATTCATTACAGCAGCTATGAAAGCCAGGCTAATGGATATGAAAGCCCAATCAATTGGCCAGGAAAGAGAGATTAGGGAGGGATGAGTCACCATATTCCTCCTTCTTGACAACCATGTCATGCCTTTCAGCCTCTCCAGAGACATTGCTGATTGATGCCTATCTTTCATCAGTCCAGCTTTAATCTGACAATCCACGTTCTTTATAATCATATCAGCAGAAAATCTATATTGCATCAACCTCTCTTTCCCGGCTCCCCACCTGTGGAGCGGAATATTCTTTAAAAAAAGAAGAAAAAAAAAAGAATCTAAAAACACTTACAAAGCTGACAGTAGTGAGAGGCACGTCTTTATCTATTGATCACGTTCAAAAATAAATAAAAAAAATGAAAGAGGGGGGAGGATTGACTGGAGATGAAGACGAAGCGTAAGAAAAGGCTGTTCCGTAAAACAAACAGTGATTGTGAAGTGACATTCTGGGAAGAAGTGGCAGCCTCTCTCCTGGTGCCGGCCAAACAAACAAACAGAGGAGCGAGACAAAGTGCAATCACTGACCTTTGTTCAAAGAAGCCATCTAATCTGTTTCCACTTTACTTAATTAGAAAAAGCAGAGGGATTTTTAATGTGCACAGTGTTAATGGGAAACAGCTCACAGGTGCTAATTAAAAAGAAAAGAAAAAAAACCTGATCTCTTTGGTAACTTTGAGTCTATTAATCTATATATTCATCCATCACAAACTTGGCAAACCTTATCTCTGATTATACGTACACTGTTTTAAAAGACATACAAGTCAAATATTTTTTTGTAAAAACTCTCACGTTTGCCAAAGAATTAACGTATGAATAAATGTTTATTCACCAAATGTATGCACCATGAAATACAGAGAATGGCCTTTGTCAGAGCTGAGAGCTCTGTAATTTAAACTCTTTCTCTTTCTTCACTGAAGGCTATACAGCTCCATGCAGACAGTGATTAACCACTGCTTTACAGGTTCCACAGAGGCACCATGTGTGCCCTTGAGGTGGCAAATACATTCATTTCCTCTTTGACTTTGACTGTTCGAAGGAGCCGGCACTGAGCTGCCAAAACAATGTTTCACGCCATGTAATCCGGTAAGTGTCTGACAGACGGCAGGAGGTGGTCAACTTTAATATCAACGAAAAATAATGAAAACGCCTCAAACATCTATGTGTTATATGAAAAATGTTGATGTTAGTGATAATATTGATTATGCGTGTGCAAATGTGCATGAGCACACATGGACTTGCATCATTTAAAGTATGTCTATATGGTATACATAACCTATATGAAACATTACCCTGTACTGAGAATGTGTCTGGTGATAAATACCCACAAGAACAAGACTACCAACCAGGCTCTGCTCTCCCCTCTCACTTCTACAGGTTTAGAAATTAGGACTGAAAATCTGGAAATGTATTTAGACGCCGCCTTCACAGTTACCTATAACTTAGTACATTAAATAATACTTAAACTTGATTATGTTAAATATTGTACTTTTTGCCTCGTTGCACATTTAACTGACAGCTATATTAAGTGATAATGTACACATACTTTCATGCAGCTTTCATGATGAGCACTTTTACTTTTCATACTTTAGGTGAATTTGCAGATAATACTGTGTGTACTTAAAGGCCCTGAGAACAGATCAGCTTCTCTATGAGTAAATGGATTGTATCTGAGAATATTATTATATTCGCGGGGCTTTGATGGAAAATGGTGATTTGTGGGTTGTTTGGTTGCTGTCAATCAAACCTTGTCAAACGCACACAGTCCAGGTAAGGCAGAACACCTGTTTTTGACGGTTAAACTCAATACTTAAAGACATTTTTTACTTTGACTGTTGCTTTTTAGTCATGAATATTTCATATAATAAGTAAGAGAAAAAGTTAAACTTAGAAGTTTTCAGGTTTCAAATTTTGACTTGTATTTCTTGGACTTCTTTCATCAATGTATATTTAAATGTTTTACAAAGTGGCGCACACTGTCACATAAGTATGTATTAATATCTTAGTATGTATGATGTCAATTGAAAACAACAACAAAAATCAATTATTATGCAGCTTCAAATCTGCCTGAGCTTTCTTTTTGCATGAACACTAGATTTGCCTTTCTAATATTCACTACAATAAACAATAATGCACAGATTTTAGCTTCCTGCGTGATACAGGACACAGTAGCTGATGAGCTCAACCCCATGCTATGCACCCTTAACCACATTAAAGCCCCTCTTGTATGGGCAGTGTGTGGTCTGCCTCTCAGGGACGGCAGGGGACGCAGGAAACAAATTAGCTTTCTTGACCTTGGCCCAAGTTTCCCTTCCACCCTTCACCCCTCCTCCTCCTCCTCTTTACCCTTCATCTGGCCACTTCAAGGGTCAGCTGGATCACAACACGCCTCTGTTGTCCTCCACAGTGGGGATATATTCAGATGAGAAACTCATATAGGGCCGACATGCAACGTGGGAAATTAGGTTTATGAGTTCAGTTTATATGCGAGGTCAACTGGATCTGGAAGTGGTCAAAATTATTACCACTCGAACAAATGTCAGGTTTATGAGGCAGGGCAAAAAAAAAAAAGAAAGAGTGATTTTAAGTTGGAAATCAGCTCCAGGAAGGGTTAAAAAAAAAGAGGTTTATTGTTTCTTATGAGTCTCTGGAGTGTAAAGCAAATGAAACAAGCTCAAGCAAGGGTTAATATCAGGCGATAAATGAAGACAGCTAAATTTCAGCATGGGATTAAACAGTCAAATCACTGTTTCCTGACAACACAAAGTGGTTGCATTGTCTTTTTACACCCTCAGTCTCAAGGTCAAGATTGCTGTCTCACTCACTCACACACACACACACACAAACACACACACACACACATCACTACCCCCATGAATGAGAAGTAGGTTTTCTAACATGTTAAAAAGTTTGAGATCTAAAAACAAATTTAAAAAATTTTCACCACCATGCCGGACTCTGCCCGAGCCCAAAATGGGAGACCTTTGGCAATAGGAGTGAAAAGAAGCCTTTCAATGATAGATATTGGATTGTAACACCGACAGGCAAATCTAATTCTCCCAGTTCACGCGAAAGCACGTCTATGTGCATCAGTGTTCAGCCTGAGAGCAAAAATAACCTGGGGTGTCCAGGGGAAGGAAGTAGCAGCACTATATTAATGCTCATGCTCTTCATTGATCTATGAGGACTCCTTAATCTTGTGGGCAGCTTCCTCCTACGTATATTTCATAATGTGATACATTGTGCATCGATAACGCCGGTAAGGGCCTATGCTTTCTCATGCTGGCTCACAGCATTTATTGATCCCAGACTGAAGTAAACATGTCTTTAACACACGGGACTGTCACTCCTCACAGACACAACCAAATTGTCAAGTCCTCGTTATTACCCGCTCTAATGATGACAGGAATCGATAGTTAACATGACAAGATATCATCTGCAAAGTTAATAACTGTCTAGATGTGGCAGTGAAAAAAGGCACATCTGTGCGTTTAAAGGAAAGCAAACATGTTTGAGACACATGTTTATTGCTCACCACCTTAAACTCTCTGCGCCAGAGGATTATTTATTTGCTGTATGATTCAACTGGTGTTCTGGGAAAGGATGATAGAAAAAATACATACAGTAAAATGACTCAGGAGCATGGCTTTGGCAGCCAGATTGACCATATCCTTATGACTAAACGGGAGCTTAAGCCGGAGCAATTTCCTCTGTATTTTTTCTGCAGGCAGTCATGTAAAAATGATTATAGGTGTGAGCTTTGAGGATGGCTCAGCCAATATGGGTTTCTGAAAGCCAAAGCTGCTGGGTACTGTTTGCCAACAGCTGTTTAGTTGTTACAGTTCTGTTTTATGACAAAATATAGTATGTAATCAGACATCATTTCATTTTTTATTTTAAGAAAAGTCATTTTTCTTTTCTGTTTTCATTGGTATTCTACAGATTTATCAACTACAGTTTGTTACCTGTGCCAGGCCTGTGATTTTGGCTCTTCTTTTGATTGGTTGTTGAACCCTGTAACTTGAGTGTAAAGACGGTGCTGTTTCATATTGTAAATTTGATGCCTGACGAACGTCCATGACCAAAAACGTTGCATCTGTAACAGATTCAGAGGTGATAGTGTGCAGAATTTGCATGATTTTGGTTCCCTATGACCAGGTGTGTTTTACAAAACACCTACTGTAGCATACAAAGCATTATAATATAAAACATGTTCACCCCATGAGCTGGAACAAAAGACGAATTTAAACCTTAAATAATCACACCAAATGCTCAACTGAAACCAGAAATAAGAAATTAAGCTGTTGAATGATGAAAAAATTTGCAAAAAAAAAGTCAATGTTAAATTTAAGGCGGGGTAACATGTGAATGAAACAAGTTCAACCAGCTGATATCAGATCCGTATAGTCAGCCCCAGTGTGTTTCCAAACCAGTTGCAGAAGTCTGAAATGAGTCATACAAACTGGTGGGTAAACCATAGGCCACCAGTTGCTGGTGACACTGAGTGTATGTGTGTGTGTATGTGTGTGTGTGTGTGTGTGTGTGTGTGTTCTTCAGAAGTGATATCACATGGCCAGCAGTCTGAGTCCAGACAGTAGGAAGTGAAAGTGCCAGTGCAGCCACAACACAGGTCAGATCTAAAACATGGTTTTCCGCTGTACAGTGCAAACACTCTTCTCGTTTTACTCACAAAACTGCAGGAGATATTTGAAGACCAAGGACGGAGAATGAGCCCAGATATTTTTAATGATGTAACAAGAAGACGACAGGAGCAATTAGAAACTGTGAACACACACTTTTAGCTCAAGATCTGGAATGAGGAATGACAACAAGCAAGAGGAGTTACCTAGAATAAGCACCAGTTATGTTACATGAACAGAAAATACAATGGATAAAAGTTACAATAGAGATAGAGAGAGAGAGAACTAAACCGGTTCAAAAAATATATATATGCAAGTATTAGTCAGCATTTGTTTAAAAAAAAAGTTAAGTTTGTTCGCATTTGTTGAGCATGTTTGTGCAATAAAAATACAAGAGCTTGACGCTGTGCTCACTGTTGCATTAGAAGCCCTTATTTTGTTTCTGCGGTTTAATGAGCTGAACCTTGGAAATGTTTTGGAGGGGGTGGGGTTATGGGTTACTCAGTTTGATTTTATTTTGTCATTGTGTCTGACATCAAGGGAGGGGAGAGAAGAGCGAATGTGAGGTTTGACAAAGACAGTGGTAGATGTGGAAGTGTGAAAAATAAAGCGAAAGGGGTGATAGCTATTTGTGTGCAGTGAAGAAAGACATAAAAAACAGCCTCGCACTGAGATAGTTGCTCTAAATGAAATACCTGGAGATTGCATGTTGCTTTGCATTTGCAGGGGTATTCAATTTTAATTAGGGTTTTGGAGACATCTTTTATCAGACTGTCACTAATCTCTCTCTCTCTCTCACACACACACTCTCTCTCTCTCTCTCTCTCTCTCTCTTCAACCCTCCCAACATCCCTCCCTCTCCACTCAAACACACACACACACACACACACACACACACACACACCCTCAACATTTAAAAATGCAAATACACAGCGACAAAAAAACAACAAAAAAAAGATTTTATGGACTAGTACAACAATTTGTCTGATACACACATTATCAAAAAAAGCAATGAATTGGAGACAAAACCATCGTCCCATTTCATTTTGGAAGAAAAAAACATTACCTCTACTTTTTAATTGCATTTTCTTTGGGGCAAAGGTGATAATTAATTTTGCTCAGGGAAACACACATGAAGCAGTAACAATAATATAAAAGAAATGTTAAATAGTATTCTTGCCTTCAGTCCCAGAATAACTATTTGAATTCTAACATGCTGAAAGCAAATAATACATTATATTCTGTTGCATTGTTCACAGACAAAGAGAGGAGAAGAGAGAAAATACCACATTTCTAGTGGATTTCTTGGAAGTTAAAAGTTGGACAATAACAGTGTTACCTCCAAATCATCGGAAACGAGCAAAAACTTCCCTCAGAGGATCTGTTCCTCACGTCTTCATTAGATATGATTAATTTGACATCAACTTTATTAAACAAATCAAAACATTAGTCGTTCTAACCCTCAAAACATCCCTTGATATTCTTGTCACCGTTTTGATATATATAATATATATTTGATTATATTTATTGAAATTAAAAAAAAGTAACAACAGCTCTGAACCCGAACTAAAGCACATGCTTTTAAAAAAAAGTGTCAACGTAGCCGTAAAACAAAGGCAAGTTCTAGCTATAAAATGCCCCCCCACACCCCTCCACATACACACTCCTGTTTCTATCTGTGTGTGGTGTGGTGGTTAGCCTGTCTCCCTCTCTTCATTCCCGGCCCTCTTCCATTGTTAGTCACCTTGTTTATTGGCTGGAGCAGCCGTGGCGTACTGGACATCATCTGAAACTACAAACGACAGGATGCAATAAGCTGGAGAATAGCAGCAATCTGAGGAAAGTTCTCCATTCACCAGAGCTCCCTAACTCTCTGTCTTCTTATCCTGGGCAGAAAATAAAAAAATCAATACGGGCTCACAGGGCTTGATAAAAGTGCTGGACAGGGAGAGAAGCAACGCTGGATATAGTAAATTAAAGTGATCAAAATTTTCCAGTCGACTCAGCCCACAGCCTACATAAACTAACAACCCTGTCTCCACAACTGTCCGTCATCCTCCTCCACCCACCATCTTCATTCTCTCCTTCAACTTTATTTCAATCTTTCCATTACACTGTTTTTTCCATGCCGTGCTTTTTTCTTATTTTTATTTATCAATTGTATAATATTGATGTAAAAGACGCCAACCCAACAAATTACTCCATCTGGAGGTGAAATAGGTACAAGGCAAAGACTGTAGCTGCAGTGTTAGTCGTTCACGCTACTACGACATGCAAGAGTTTTTGTGAGTACACACCAACATGGCACGTTATCTCCTTTTTATGGTGACGGTGTTAACAAAGAGTTGCCTATTTACACATGCAGACAACACGCAGCGACATTAGCATTCTTCTGGTATTATGCTATTGTTAACCTAGTGCATATAAATACATTATTCATTGTCCGTTTAGCTCCACCAACTCCTAAGGGAACATTTGGACTCTTTAGCTGCTAAATTCTTCACTATATTCACCAGCTAGTCGCTGGTGTCCGTTTGTTGTTTGGTGCTGCAGGTCATGTACAGTGCTTGGCCTTTACACTAAAAACAACTGTCTGCTGCTGCTTGGAATGAGGTCATTGAGAAAAGGAAGACTCAACCAAACAGTGAAGTTGCTGAAAAGAAAACCAAAACAATACGCTGAAAGAAACTAAAACTAAAACAAGCTCAAGTCCCATAGAGCTCAGGGGATCTGCAGAGTGAGGTAATAATTCTAATAATAATAATAAATAATAAACTGTGTGGTGGAAATCCTCATGTTCACATTCAAATATACAGAGTCAGTCATTTGTGAATGGGCCCAGAATACAAGATCAAAAAACAATATGCTGCAATACATGACTTCGACTACAATGTTCGAAGCTCGTCCGACCACACATGCACTAATTCAATTACAGTAATGCCGGCGGCAGCAGCAGCGGCAGCTGACTCACTCTGCTAACACACACACCCACCCCATGCCAGCCTTGCACAGGGCCCCTTTGGCACCTTGTCCACCTAACAGTAAGAAGGGATTAATAGGGATTGGCCAATCCAGTCCAGTCTCATGGTGTGTGAGCTTTACCACAAAGCTAAACTGATATGCCAGCTCAACACTGATAACTGCTGGCTGTGCTGTGCTGAGTGGGGAAATGTCCCATCCACTGGATTATTTGAGGCTGGAGCATCATCTAAATCTAATACACTATAATTGTTTAATGTGATGATAGATATAGGTCACAGAAAAGATTCATTGAGGCTAAGGTGTGACATACACATACCACCCCCACCTGACACCCAAAGCTGGTTCAACTGACCTCCTCAACTGTATGTTTATGTGTGTGTCTTCCTGTACGTGCCAATGTGACGGTGTGTGTGTGTGTGTGTGTGTGTGTCGGGGGATCAGCTCAAAAGAGACGCTAACCACTTGGGCCGGCATTTGCTGTGGCCTTACATCCTGTTGAGCCGGGTTAGACAGCAGACAGCCTTGGGACACTTAAATCCAGCCATAACCCTGAGCAACACGCACATGTCCTGTTAGCTCACATCACAGCTTGACTTTCCAGGGACCGGGGACCCACTGCAGCCTTCAGCCCAAAGCCTGCGCGATGCCGTAGTTCTCCTCTTCAAATAGTGTGCAACATAATACTAATGTAGAAAACACATAATAGTACAGGATGAGAGGATACTCAAATACTGGAAAAAGGCAAGGTGAAGTCTTTGACATACTTTTCACGCTAACACGGTGGCCAAGCTTTTGTCTGGAAATGTTTTGTCCTGATGCGTACTATTAATACATTTTAATAATTATTTTTGTTTGTGGTATTGAATAGAAACAAAAGAATATTTGATGAATATTTATCAATGCCTGCCTATTTATTTATTTATTTATTTATTTATTTAAGCAGCACAGGAAGTGTGGAAACAGATTACAAGTCAAATGCACTAGTTCAAAGGAGGATTACCACAGGATCCTGTTTATCTATGTGTCTTATTAATCTTGTGTCAGCCATTCAGATCCTGATGGTCAAACTCTGCCTGCCTGTTTCTATATTTATCTATTTTAATCTCTTTATAAAGCATAAGGACTCCAATTACAAATGCCACAGGAGTCAATCCAATTGAAAAACAGTTGGCAGTCTGGAGTTTAACACTTAAAACCTTAAGAAAAGATTACAGAGGGGGCCATCGCGTGCATATTCGAGATGCAATGACTTGTATGTATCGCTCTGAAACAATTTTCCTAAGTGTTTCTGTCAGAGTTGCTGCAATTAATTGCAGATCTTTTACTGTATGCTGCACTGAGGTTTAGACCTACGAGTGTGACGATCAGAATTACCGCGTTTAGGATTAAGAAAAATAGACTTTGCATTTTTAAAATCATAAGAGTATTCCAAAAGTCTCGAAAAGATCGAGATGAGCTTCATGAGCCATTATATATATTTTTTACTTGTTATCCAACACATGATGTCAGTCTGTGATCTTCTGTATGCACGCTTCGCAGCAGGTGCCTCTGAAGCTTGGCTCATCCCTACAAAGCGTGATCGATGAGTACGTTGCCATGTAAACACACTCATCCATACCTCCCCTATGCATTGCGCACACACACACACACACACACACACACACACACACACACACACACACACAAAGCTTGATTTTGAAGGGTCCTTAATCACAACTAAACAATTGACTGATCAATGACAGATATGAGGAACAACTGTGGAATGCTAACAGGGCTGCATTCGCTTTTATCAGTTTCTTTACTTGGGCCCATTTTTATCACAGATTATATTTCTCTCAGTGTTAACAGGCTCCAAGACCCGCCGAGGTATTAATTAAAATCTAAATACTAAATATTGATTGATACGTTATCAGGGCATAGCAGTTGGTCCACAGGCTATTGATCCAGCCTGTGATTTATTATCATATTTAAGAAAAATCATTTTGTGTGATTATACGGGGTAATGGATTTTTAGCGAGGGGTGTAATTCTTTTCTTTTTTTTTTGTATCGTGTTTGTTATGTAGAAGGTGAAGCAGATTTCTCAATTGCGTTCGGAGATCACTGATATCCTTGGTGCTGCACCCCCTCGAGCCTCCCCCACAAACCCCCGACCTGCCCCCTCCTTTCCAGCCCTGCGTGGCCTGTGAGGGTCTAAAGCTTGTGTAAGAGAACGATCCCAGCTCTTGTCATTGGGAATAATGGGTATTGGGATTACCTCTTTAATCACAACAAAGATTAACAGATGGTATGAGAACAGTTATTAGCAAACATCTTGCACTCATCAAATCAATAAGATGATTTGTAATCAGGCTGTCGGTGCAAGTGAAAAGGGAGCCGGGGCTGTTCCCAGTGAAAGATCCTGGCAATCAGAGGCTACTGTGTAGCAATTACCTCTCCACAAAATAGGTGCTCTTCCTCCACTGGCTGGCAGTCCTCCAAAACACACGCCAGACTGATAGCAACATAGGGCATTAACACGGCAAAACACAAAACACTGCATGGGTAACCTTGTATTTGATCAGGTGTTAGGTTGCTCCGTGATTTCATTTCACTTTGTGCCTTTTAATTTGGTGGATCTCGCCGTGTACTTGAGGGAAAAAATCTAAATGTTTACATATGCTGTCTCTCACTACAAAAGACCGTGTAGCTCATTAGCGGGTTACCATAAATAAGTCAGTGTAGGGACAAAGAGGAAGAGGATAGAAACTATACAGAGAAGGGTTCACTGTGCAAATATTTCTCCTTGGAGACGGAGACACAGAGAGAAAGGACTGTAGACACACCGCTGCATTCAGTACTGTAAATGGAGGAATGTAAAATCAGTGTAAAGGCGACTCTCCCCCACAGCAATCAAGACCTTTGTGTCTTCATATTTAAAGGCTGTGTTACACGTATAAGCAATATTTTTCTAACAATAACTTGACTTTATCCTTTGCACACAAGCAAGTCTCCTGCGTGTTTTGAGTCATATTTCATGCAGGTGTCTAGAAGAATCTGCAAAACTGTCCTGTGGGCCATGAATTACTATATTTCATGTTATATCATTAAAAAAAATAGTACGTTAGTTTCCTGTCTCACTAAAACATCACAGGATTTTTTTCTTGCAAAAAAACAAAATATAGGCACAAACCATTCATTTAGGGGTAACCACCTTTACACCACTTCTGCCTCCACATACCTGACTAAAAAGTTTAAATCTAATTGCTGCTCTTTAAGCTCGCAGGCCTTCTGCAATCGACCTCACCTTGTTTGTATTGTAGCATCTTTGCAGTGGGAACGGCGAGATCAAACCGATGGTCTGGAAGATAGTGTGGGTTTTTTTTGGCGCAAATGCAGAAACACACATTTCTGACCTCAGTGAGATGTTGCATTTTGTTAAAGCTTGGCTGGCTTTAAATATCCGAGGAACCTTGTGAATGCTCAACATTATTATCCAAATCTTTTGTTTTCTGTCTTTTCTCTCATCTTAGATGGCCTCAAGCACACATGCACGCTTGTACGGGCATGCACTTATACCCCCCTGCTCACACACACACAGACACACACACACAGACACACACACACACACACACACACTTCTAATCATTAAAAAGGATATGCGACAGTAGCTACTACTTACTTCATCAATATCCTAACTTTCACTGGATTTGAATCATGATCCAACATATACAATCTATCTGCCCCCTCGCCTAACACACACACACACACACACACACATGTAAATACACACACACACCTCTGCGCTGTCAGTAAGACAGTGTAGATATGCACTTACCAGGATTAAGCAAGGCAAATGGTGCCAAAACAATGGCAGTATGAAGTAACTGATGCTGTTTAAAAATTCAAAGGCCTCTATTGAACAGACAATGTGGCACACATATCACTGGGCCACAGATCCCTGCAGCCCACTGGTCTGGTTGCTGGCTTCTTTCAGGCAACACATCAGGACCTCCATGCAAATACAGGGATGCTTCTCTGACCCAAAGTTACACTGACAGAAGGAATCTGAAATTGCTCCGAAGCACCCGAGTTTAGTCGTTTCATAAAACACACACGGAGATGTGCACACTTGCAATCACATAACTGCAGACAGAGACACATAGGCACCTCTCCCCTCCCACACACACAGTCACTTGTCGAGTGGCTAATATCTTCCCAAGGTCAAACCTGACAAGGAATTCCAATGAGATTAAGTGTCATCAGTGCGACTTTAGCCCCTTTCTGCTCATTGTTCTTGGAAATGGCGTTAGAGCCGCAGATGACCAAGGCCTCAGAGCACTGAAAACCTCTTTCCTCCCTGCGTGTGCCAAAGTTGATATGTGAGATATATTCATTCAGGGCCTCTAATTTAAGCATCAAAATGTAATAATCTAGGAAGGTTAGGCCGATATATGTGAATGTGTGAGAAATCAGGTGACAGTGTTAATCACTCCTGGCTGCAACAGAATTTGATCTGATTCGCCTTTAATCGTTTAAAATGTCTTTTATCAGTTGATTCTTCATTCATGAATCTGTTTGAGTTTCTCTGCTGTAGATTAATAGAGTCATTCTTTATTTAAGAGCTGCTAACAGTGTAACAATTTCACAATCTTGAAATGAAGTTTTATTGTGAGAGGAAAAAACAGTATTATGGACTATAAAAGCTGGAGTCTAAATTTGAATGCTCTGTGTGTACAGTAAATGTGTAAATCAGGTTTTCTTTCATCACACACAGGCACATCTCCACATTTTTCCCTCCATATGAGGTGGTGTATCAGTCTGGCAGATAATCGGAGGGTGTTTTGTTTGTGGACTCTTCTAGTGAAGAGCCAGCCTCGTCAATGTGTCAGCCAGCATTTGGTGCGCTGCCGTTCACACTGAATCTGACACATAGTCCTTTGGTGGCAGCAATGAGCATTTTGTCATCTCCTCTCGAGTGCCAACTCGATGTCCAATTACACCCCAGCTACTAATTTAATTACAGTAGCAGAAGAAATTGGTTGATTCAATTCATTTCAATTAGGGCCGATTGGAGCAGTCAGATCAAATTTTACTCATCTCAGGTACGAGCTGCCTGCCACATTTCATGTCATTTCAAGCAGGATAAGCGGCTCATGATATGATAACTGAACATGTATGGTTGAGTTCTCAGAGAAAAAAAAAGAAAAAAGAAAAAAAAAAAGATCACACGGATTCAAATGTCTCCTAATCTCTGACTCCTCTGTGACAAATGTGAGAATAAAACACTCCACTTTCAGTGCAGGATCACAGCCAGTTGCCACTTAGTAGAATCCCAGCTACAATAGTCATTACTTATGCATGATGTCCACAATTATGTATCAAATTGTGTGTGCATGTGTGTGCGTGTGTTTTACATATCCAGCTAATGGATGTGTAGCGCGGAGCAAAGCTCGAAAACATGTCAGGAATGAAAAAAAAACAAAAAAGAACTCATATCATGTCGTTCAGGCAGACGGCCGCTATAGTTTCGCTCAGTGTCTAATAACACAACACACACTTAGAGTGGCTCCCTCCTGAACAGTTTACTGAAAAAACCCTGAATATAAGAGGTAACCCATGGCAACATTAATCTTTATAACTCTAGAGATAATGCTCTCTTGTAATTAAAATAACACCCCTGAATCAGCATGAGAATTATAGGATTATTAATATAATAAACCACCATGTGATAGTGAAAACACGGTGATTACTTGAACTTCAAATCTGAATTTACCATCTGTTTTTTAAAGGGCCTTTTCAGACACTATCATAACACACACCACCATAATCTTTATAAAAACAACACTTTTAAAACAATGCCATGTAACACAGGATAAAAGCACAACCTGATTAAAAGAATATAACAAATAATTATCAGATTATAATGATATGTCAGCACAAAATAAAAGATATGTCATCATTTTAATCTCACTATTTTGTCCCATCGACACAATGTAAGTCCCTGTTGGAATATTATATATTAAGATGATTTTTCACACCTAAAATACATAATAATGTCACTAAAAAACTATTAATTCGGCCTATTAATTGAATTAACTGAAGGATTTTATAGTGAAACCAGATAAAGTATGAACTTCACTAAATGTAATACACACAACATGTGAGTGATAATGCCTGTAAGTACTAAGCCAAATAATGAGTTCAAGTCTATTTTAGGAATGTGTGTGTTATTATGATCAGCCAATAGCAGAAAAAAAAGTTACATCTCGTCTCTGATTGGTGCAGATAGAAGCCTCAGCAGTATGCCATAGGCTGCCATAGGCTGCTACAATAACCTGCGGTCTGTGTGTGTATGTGAGTGTGCGTAAATGCGTCTTGGCACCAGTTGCGGCGGCGCAGAGACGTCTGATTGGACACTGACGCAAGGGCACGCAGCTCTTCGGACCGCGTTACTTTCTAATCACAAGCTTTACAAATCCAAACAACAGCGCATGAAATATCATCTCACACACCTCTTATTTAAAAAGGAGCTGAAACGGTTAACTCCACTTCTTATTTTACAATGACGCACGGCGGCAGAAATGGAATCAATTCAAAGTGCGAGCTTCATTTACCTCTTGGCGTCTCCACTCACGGTCCGGCCTCCTCCTTCACGGTATCCGCAGTGAAAGACAGATAAGCTCGCGGCAGGCTGCAGAGTGTGTGAGAGAGAAGAGGCAGAGGAGTTCTTACACAAAGTCAGCCGGTGCAGAGAGGGTCAGTGTGGAAGCCAAGTAGCCTTTTTTCTTACCTTGCGACACAGATCCAGAAGGGGTGAAATGGGTAAAAATGGTTGTTTGGGTGATTACACGTTTCTTCTCTCTCCCACCCTCCCCTCCTCCTCCTCCTCCATCCCTCGCNTTGCTCTCCTCCAGCAGCGCTCTCGCCTCTCTCGGTGAACAGGGAGAGTGTGGCCCCGTTGTAATAGCCGCTATGGGGCTCCAGCTATGCAGCAAAAAAAAC
>NC_040023.1:24851382-24851475 GCF_000972845.2 Larimichthys crocea
TCCTTTAAGGTTAAAAGATACCTCTGAGTCGCATCCGGTATCAGCTGTGCCATAAAACAAACGTGCATTTTTTTTTTCTTTGGGTGGGGGTGA
>NC_040023.1:24851672-24867240 GCF_000972845.2 Larimichthys crocea
GCAGCTTAAAATCACACAGAAAACCTTTTGTGTCAATCAAAAATTTCACACCAAATTAATTACTTTCCCAGAAGTCCAAGCTGTTTGGCAATCCTGATCACACTGGATCTCCCTCCCTCCCTCCTTCTCTCTCTCTCTGTGTGTGTGTGTGTGTGTGTGTGTGTGTGTGTGTGTGTGTGTGTAGTCTATACCGGATTAAATGGCACCTCGTCTTAAATGGCACCTTGCCTCGTTTCCCCTCTCCTTTCATCATCAGCAAAATAAAGATTAGGCCTACAGAGGAGATTGTGAAGGCTCGCCTTTGGTGAGGCGCAGGGATCTTCATTCCTCCGCCTTTGTGATGATATTGATGATGATGATGGCCAAGTGGACAGTTTGATTTTTGTGTGGCGAGCTAGTTATAAAGAATCAATAATATATCAAGGGGGTAACTTTGGTGATAAAGGACTTCAGCCACTCTGGCTATTCATCATAAGTCTGTAGCAAGCAGATAGGTCAAAAGAAATTATATTGCTCTAAAGAGTGTGTCTCCTTATCTCTCAGTACCAGGGGAGTGGAGGACACGCCGATCGATACAGTAGCTGCCGTATACTCCTTGCAATTATCAATAGCTGATTTTGTCTTCCTGGGGCTGCATCTATTAATACCAGATAATAACAGCCTTTTGGACATAACTTCCAAAGGGGGATGATGGAAGGAGAAAGAGAGGAAGAAGAAGAAGAAGAAAAAAAGAAAGTATGTTCACATGGGCGACCTTGTTGTCAACAGATTTGTCTCTCATATGAGGTGGACACAGGGGGGGAACAGACAAGTCAAACCGACGAGAGAGAGAAGGGGGGAGGGGGATGGAGGGGGGCTGGATCAGAGGCTCAGGAGGGTTACAGTCAATTTATTTAGAAATTCACGTTTTACGCGTTGGAGCAGCTCAAAAACACTCAGCTTTAGATGAATCACTTATAATATTTAATTACCTTATTTATGTTTATATATATAAGCATGACGTTTGTGACACAAATAGAATACCTTCATGTTGTGAATAAATCATATTCATCAAAAACATCGGTCGTTTTTTTTATATATTCTTTGAATGTGTGACCCCATGCATCCACAGATCTGTATGCAAATGGAAATATCCGCAAACTAAAGGGTTAATGTGTTTATTCAGCGCCACAATGAGCTCAACGCACAGCATCGCGTCTCAATTCTTTTAGTTTGGAGAAGAAAGAGGATGAAAAACAACGTTACAAAGAATTCAGAATTATATTAAGGTTTATATGATGTTTTATAACAGGCCACCGAGTCTTAAAGGACGCTGTAAAATAATCTTTTTTTTCTTCTTTTCTTCTTCTTCTTTTTTTTTTTTTACACTAAATCACCAGGGTGTGATTACTGTCAACAAAAGACACACTACATTTCCAGTGGTTGCAGCCATGCGTAAAATGCCCATAAAGTAGATATAAAGTTAACATAAAGGTAGGAGGTTGTGATGGAGAGCCTACCGTGGAACCACAAAATCGCCACTCTCATTAAAATAAAAAAACACTAAGATTACTATGACAGTCTGTCTCTTCCAGGCGGCGGCCGGTGAGAGCTGTGAGATATTATATGATGGGGGGTCAAATCTGGGTGTTCACACTGGAGTCTGATCCATTGAACAGTAACGTGGTGGTACATCCTAGTGGTGGCTGAAAGCAATGGGCTGAACCTCTGCTTGGGGGTTAACTCTCACACACAGCGTAGTCCCCCACACATACGGAGCCATGCCCAACGCCGAGAGACCGACAGTGCTCGTAGGCTGCCAGAAGATAACTTCAAAGTAGGCTTCGATATGAGCCCACAAGCCGACTGAAGGGAAGACACTGACTGATGTTTTAATTTGTGTAAACAAGCGGCGTGTGAGTGTTTGGCCAGAAAATATCCAGAAAACAAAACAAAACCAAAAAAAAAACACTTTTTTTTTTTTTTTGGAGAGCGCACCGACGCGAAGGCGCAACCGGGAGCTAAAACACGGCGAGAGGAGGAGGTGGTAAGAGGAGGAGGACGAGGGGAACTTCGTGGCGAGCAGAAACACCGAAGCGACTTGTCTTCTGCGGGACAAATGAGTTTTTGATCACATTGACACCGGTGTTGTAGCTGAGAGGAGGACTCTCGCTAAGCGCGGCGCTCGCTTTTCTCGGAAGACGCGCGTCAAAGTTTGGAGAGCGGAGCTGCGCCATTAAAAGAAGAAGTAGAAAAAGAACTGGTACCAGTTTATTGCTTTTGTCAAGAACTTTACTCGTCCCGTTCCGGTTATCGATGTCCGTGCACCAAGTCAAACGGCGGCTACTTTACCGGAAAGATGTCCACCGAGAGCAAACTTTAAAGCCCTGAAACATCTCAGAGACTGTAAACACCGCTTCATTTGAGTCCAACTCAGAAGGAGGTGCGCGTTAAACCTCCACACACACACTCAACACAACACAACAACAACAACAACAACAACAACAAAAGTTACCGAGATAGACTTTGTGAGAATCTGGGATCATAAAGTGATGAAGATACATCGAGAAGAAACGCGGCGGTGAATCTTCGGCACTTGTGAGTCAGTGCGCTTCGTGAGAGGAAGGAAAAGAGAGGTGGGGGGGTGAAGAGCCTGACGTTTCCCCGTTGAAGACCCCCCCGTGAGCTGGGCATAACAAGAGATTTGGTGTGTTGTGTTGTGTTGTTGGGGGGAGGTTGGATAGTAAAGAGAAAAAGAGACGGATAAAGTCTGAGAGTGAAGCGGCTAATTGCTTAGTCCGTCCCTCATTACCATATCCAATGCGCGTCCGCTGGACTCCAGCCAATCCTCCCCACCTTCACACGGTGCCATTAATCGCGAGGCATTATTCACTATCATAATTATTATACCGACATGCGCAATCCAACGCACAGCAACAGCAGCGGCGGCAGCAGCAGCACCGGCTAATTTCACATTTTTTTTCTTCTTCTTCTTCTTCTTCTTCCTCGTCTCCTTCTTCACCTCTCTCCCGCTGCCAGACTATTTGCGAACTTTTTCGTGTGTGTTGATTCATTCGCTCTTTCGCTGATGTATCTGCAAAACGCAGAGACATCATCTCGGAGCGCAAAAGCAGAAGCATCGCCAGCACCGACGCCAACAGCATGTCCCGACGCAAGCAAGCCAAGCCGCAGCACCTCAAGTCGGACGAGGATCCCGCACTAGCCGGGGTGGTTTCCGAGCACGGTGAGTGGATTTGATCAGCTGTCTTTGCAAACAGACGAGCTTCCTTCCTTCCCTTTCCTCTCTCTGAACAGCTCTGCCCCGCAGAAACTCCTTTGTTTTTGTTTTGAAGTTTTAACCTTAACTCAGGAATGGTTTTGGATTTATTTCTGTTATTGCTGGGGATTCATCTCTGAAATATTAGATGCGATCATATGCAATAAATCCATTATGATGCACAAGTCAAATCCTCAATCGACAGAGAAGTGTGCGGGGAACTTGTTTTTTTTTTTTTAATTCCCAAACATCAGTTTGACCTGCATCGCTCAGACTGCATCGGCTGCTGGCATAGGTGACTTTTAAGATGAATCTAACAAACTCATATATCAATTTACAACAGTTTAACACTCGCAGCATTTATAGCAGGAGCTGGAGGCCTTTTATGGAAGCCCTGTTTCCAAATAGATTTATTTTTAATACTTTTATAAATGTCAAATATGGAAGCTGCTTTTTTTTTTTTAAATTCCTCTTTGAAATCTTGGTTGACTCTGGATGTGCATGCGCGCACATTAAAAACACGCGCGCACACAATATGAGAAGTTGAAAAAAAATAAAATGACATTCTCCCTCAGAGCTGTAAAATTCTTAATCCGATCATAGATCAGCAAATCAGGCATTTCAGCAATTTTTTCACAGAATTAAAATTTTCTTTTATAAACTGTTTAATTATATTTTTTATTCCTCATTAATGCCTTTTGTGCCTGAGCGCCTGTCTGCCTCCCCGAGCAGTAAAACGCGGATTGTGTTGCAGGTCGAAGCCTTGTTTTTTTGTTATGGAAATGTTTTTTGTTTACCCCCCTCACATAAATTTAGCACACTTGATTTGTTCCCTTTTGCCCACAATGTCGACAAGATCGGTTGACAGAGCTCGTCCTCGCCATGTGGGGAAAAGAAAAAAAAAAAAAAAAAAGGTCCATTCATGTTTTATTCTGTACACTCAGCCTTTTGCGCAATAAAACCACCATCATGGAGCTAAAGTCACATCTTAAGCAAGGCGTAAATGCTGGGGGAAATACAGAAACAACATGACAGCTGTAGGAATATTATTTTACTTACTTTATAGTGCAGAAATCCTGTTTTAAGTGATTGTTTTTTAAATTGAATTTCATTCTTTTAAATTGCAGTTTTTCTGTGGCTGTGTTTTATAAATGTTGCAGTACATGTAGAAGAAAATCATATTTTATCTTTGAGGATTAAGGTCAATTCATAATTTAGTCATTTAAAATATCACTTCAGCTTTTTACTGTTAAATTCATCCCTTTTCGTGGAGTTCGCTGTAAAACATGGATTTCTTTTTGGTTATTCACAAACCTGGATGCTCCCAACAAATCACTACTATTATTTATACCTCACTATAGGCTCATGTTGGCCAGCACACACACACACACAGTCTCTCTCTCTCTCAAACACACACACACACTTTGCAGTGTGCTTCTCTACAATAGAAATGTGTGATGTAATCTCTGGGGAGCAGCTCTGTTTGCATGGGGAAATGCTGGTGTGAGGTGGGGAAATCGCACTGATGACTCTTGGCTCTTTTGTCCGGTTCACTCTGGATTTTTGTCATTTCAGGGTACTATAAATTTTTTTTTTTAACGTTGTGATAACCTTTAGCAGATTTTGGCCAGAGATACAAAACATCCATCAGGTTGCCCTCCTGTAGGATCATGGAATGAGAAGCAAACTTCTTTTTCTTGTTGTAAAATTATACGCGTTTCATTTTAAAAATCTTTTTTGGTTTGTTTTCGCAAGTTGTGAAACACAAAACAGTCGCGAGACGGACCGACCAAGAAGTGTAGAATCAAAAAATCCATACACTCTTTTCCTCGATTCTCCATTTTTAAAACACACACCGTCCTACATGGTAGGGCAGCTTTAAAATAAAACGACACACACACACACACACACACTGAGTGTGTTGTGGGTAACCTATAGCATCTACAGCGTTGTGCTTAAGACTGGAAGTGGCCGTGGAATGTTCTTGTCTGTCCTCGTTGGAGCACTATACAGGCTCGCTTGTTTTCAGGACAGACGTTGCAGTGAAACAATCCCAAGCCTTTGGCAGAGCACAGTGAGCCCATACACACTTAGATAAACCTAATAATACCATGTCTCATCCAAAGCTACCTTACAGACGAGCTACAAATGTCACACTGTCAGTGTATCATTGCAGCATGATCAGATTCTCCGCTGCCTATTGCTGCGGTGCAGCTCGTGACGACACTATTGATCGCTGGCCTTAACAAATCATTGCATATAATGTCGAAGGAATTCAGAAGTTCCAATTATCAGTCGCTGTTTGATTTAGACTTTAAATCCATACATGCTGGCCTGATGGCGAAGAGAAGTCAGGCTTCCGAACTGTGCTCAAGGACACACACTTTGTCCGCAGTGCATTTCATTAAAAAAAAAGCCATCAGACGAGAAAATAACCACAAAAATGAAGGAGCTTGCATATAAACTTTACCTTGTGTGTTCATTTTCTTCCCCAAATCTTTAATTTGATGTGTGTTTTTTTTTTAATGTGAATTTATCTGACTGCTGTACACTACAGCTCAGCGAGGACTTCTGTAATGTGCTGCATCCCTGAAAAGATGAAAAACTAAAATCAAGTGCCAACAAGCTTGTCTGGCATATCATCTCCCCCTCAGGCCTTCCGGACACTTGCCCCCTGGGGGCATGGGGGGTTGTGTTTGTGTGTTTGCGTGTGTGTGTGTGTGTGTGTGTTAGGATGGGGAGAGGAGAGGGAGGGAAGGAGGAAGAGGAGGAGGAGATGGGGGTCTGCTTAGGAGTGCTTTTATAAAGCTTGCTGACTTAACCTTTGTCTAGCCCCGGCCAGCCAGGTCCTGCCGCTAGATGTCAAGCTCCTTGTACAATTAGAACATGTGTGCCGTTGACCTTGGTAGCACAGCTTACTCGTGTCCTAGAAAGTGTGAACAGTGGCGGGCTTTTTCATGTCGCCACCACTTCCTTTGCATCCAGTGTCTCTGTAGGTGTGCACGTGGAATGTGTGGCAGGCGGTGGCGCAGATATTGCATACGAATACACTAGTGGGTGAATTTCCCCAAGTGTGGACGGAGATGTACAGGATCAATTTCAACAAAGTGGAGTGAATTTTTACCAATGTTACTGGTGATAAAAAAAATATATTTTCTACATCTTAGGAGACGTTTCAGGAAAGAAACGTTCACTGAACAGGTGGACGACTACGAAACGTGCTTTCAGTCATCATTTTTCATACTTTATCCACACACATTCGCATTTATTCAATCTCAGTGTTCAGACTTTTACATTCTCTATAGCGTAATGTTCGAGGGAGGAGTGTACGTACTTATGAGGTGCAAAAAATATAATATAGTGAGGAAATCCCTGTTGACAGTGACAACACGATTCCCCTGCAGTGGGTCTTTGTTTGTCTTTTGTTTTAATCCCCTCTCACCATTGGGTGCAGGCCTCTGGACCACCCACATAGTTGTGCCAAAGATGTCTTCAAGAAGGCACTCAAATATGACTGTGTCTTAATTACCACTCAGCAGTGAAAACACACACGAACAAGTAAGGTCCTGATTGAGAGGAAGGACTAGACAGGAGAGTGGGACGATTTAACATTAGACTAAACAGCAGATTTTTTTTGGGGGGGTGGGCTAAGAGAAAGCCAACAAGCCATTAACTGAAAAGGTACATTTTGTCATTAATGCTTTTTTCTTTAAATGACTTTGTTTGTTTGTTTAGCTGATTTTAGCACTGATTTATTCAGAGAGTAAAGTCATGGAGGAAGAGTAGTCAGCTCAGACGCTTCGGTTTGCTTTTTGGGTGTAAAAAGTCAAAGAGTTTTCTTGTTTGAAGGATCTAAATTTAAAAGCAGCTAAAGTAAAGACAGAATCTATTAAATGTGTCTTTGGCCTGCTCAGGATCAACGTCTATTAGGTGCTAAAGCCTCCTCTTCATCTCAAACTCTTTTCCAAATCCACAACCAGGGGCCAGAGAGCCGTCTTGACGGGCGACACAGTCATCTGGACAGAGGGCCCATCAGTGAATACTGTATTGCAAATGCTTACACAAACAAATCGTTAATGTTTTGGCTGCTCCACATCTGCAGGCAATGACAAAGGCCTCTCTGTTAGTGCAGATATGACTGTACCACTCTGCAGTAGGGCTGACCAGGCCGATGACACACACACACACACACACACACATATATATGTATGTATATAAATATATATATAGACAGAGCTGTGCTGAGGATGCTCGAGCATTTGCAGGTCTGAGGGTGCATGGAATCACCCGAGGAGATGCTTTAAGTGGTCACAGAGACGTTATTGTCCAGGAAAATATCATTTTTTAAACATTTTTATAAAGATTTGTTGGTTTGAAAAATACATGCACGTATGAGGGATAAAATTAGTGGAATTTATGCAATGCTGAAACAGCGTGACAAACACATTCGGTATTTTTAAAATACCGAAAATTAAAAAAAAAACAGTCAGAGACAAATACGATGTTTGTTCTTGTGTCCTCGTCTGTCAAATCAACTTGAATATAAAATCACAACTTAAATAAGCAATTTCTTAGGGAATGGAGTGGTGGGTGTGTGATCGAAGAAAACAATGGAAAAATGTTATTGGCACAAGAATTCAAACGTTGTTGAATGCAGCAGGGCCATTTTCTTTCCTGTTTTTTTTTTCTCCTCGCCCTCCCCTCTCAACTTGGGCAGGATCTACAGTGATGTATCTCTCTTTAAGAGTCTTAAGCCATCCTCAGATGCTTGAGGCGAATGTACTTTAAAGGGGCAGAAGAAGAAGCACTTTTTGGAAAAGCGTTCTTTGTTTGTTAAATTAAGAATATTAGTTTGTTGATTTAAGCTGAAAATTGTTTAGATGTAGGATAGAATAGACTTTTATTTTTTTACTTTACCTTAACAGAGAGTAAATTTTACCAGTGTCATTGTTTGTGTTTGTGTGTGTCTGTGTGTGTGTGTGTGTGTGTGTGTGTGTGTGTACTCATTAAGTGAATCTGGAAATTGTTAAGAATGGGAGAATTAGCAATTGCTCAATGCTTCGCTCAATGCTCGGCTCTGTGGCTTTCACAGAATCAGTGGAAAGCATGAATACCTCATCTGATATAATATGTCAGATTAGCGGTTTCAGTTAGCATGCCAAAGATTGCTGAGCAAGATAGCGGACACACAGATTCAATGTCTACAATCCCCCTATTGACTGCGTTCAGCTTAATATTTGCATCTGAGTAAATGAAGACTCTTAAAGGAATGAGAAACGGATTGGATTTTTTTCCTTCATCCTTTCCTTTCTCATGCTATAGGAAAATCAATACCACCCCCTACACACACACACACACACACACACACACACACACACACACTTTTTCACTGTCTTGCAAACACATAACAGCCACAAAATGTCGCCTTCACACAGCTGCACAACACAATAGCACCCCACTGTTTGAGGGTGACTGTGAATGCAAATGGAATTATTTTGAGATCATGAGCATGTACAGTGTTATAATATTTCCAACACAAGCATAAAAAATAATCAAGTGGCATACCAGTGTGGCCTGTATTGTAAAACTGGGTAATTATAGTGATGTTCAAACTGTCAGAAACCACAGCAAAATATCCCACCTGGATGGTTCCTTCGATCTTTTTTAAAGTGGCAGTGTGCACATTTTCAAACGAGTCAATTGTTTTGAGGTCTTAAGGGTGCAGAACTGATCTTAAAAATAAAATCTTAATAAAATTTCTTTGATCATGCTTACAGTGAATTGCGTACATTGCAACAAAGCTGATAATGCCAGGTGAGAAGGGCATTTTCAAATAAATACTAAAATTAAATTCACAAAATATATTATAAAGTACGAAAAATAATTTCACTTTTTTAGGTCATAAAAACGTAGCTCTTCACAGGAAGGCCTGTGCAAACACACCATATCACGCTCTATTCTTTATTTGATTTTTTTTTTGCATGTGTGTGTTATAGGTGTTTATATACATAAGCACGGAATTTGTGTGTGTTCTTTGTCTGTCTCCATACGTATGTGTGTGTGTGGAAAAAAAAAAAAAACGTGTCAGTGTGTGTGAGGTCAGAGGCATACAAAGGCCCCCACTTGTAATTGTATGAATGAATAAAAGAGATTGACAGTAATACCATTCTAATAACTAATCAGCTCAACACAATGCCTACTCATTTGCGTTGACCTTTCAACCCTCAATTATGGAAATGAGTTCTGCTGTCCGCTGCTGGGCTAAGGAGATTTTTAGCCTGCTGTCACGTGCCGCTGACGTTTCCACACACTTGCTCTTTTTTTTTTTTACGTCTTGATTTTTGTTCAGGATTTGAGCTTTTTAATGATGATATATAATATAAATGAAAGAAATGATGAATTATTTATTTTATGTTTTAATGGATTTTTTATGGAGTTGGCTTAAAAAAAAAATCAAGGAGGGAGGTGACGTATGATATTGCAAAGTGGAAATGATTCAAACAGCAAAATTAAAATGTGCAGGTTCTCTCCTTCTGTTCTCCTTATTTAACCTGGCAACCTACATGATTAAGTAAAATAATATCTTGTTTTGTCAGCCCTGCCCCCCCAGTGAGGATGAGAACATGCAGCCTGTCCAAAGCCTTTCTGTTGATAATTAATTAAGTTACAGACACCAGACCTTGATAGCTCATGCCCCCCCCTCCCCCGGACAGAAATTACAAGAGAAGTGATGAATTTCTTTACTAATGAGTCATTGTAATTGGCACGAATGCTTCATGTCTGCTTCCGCCATGGCTCGCTTCAATTTAACCTCTGAAATGAGTCAAAGCACTGTATGAATCTCATAATTACTCACAAAGCGACCTTTCATCTCGAGGAAACAGCAGTGCAGTTTGTAATGTGCTGCAGGACTTTTTAGGGGTAGTGTGTTTTTATCTCTTACATTCATAATCACTTTAACTTTCATACTTTATTCACGTGTCTTCGTGTTTAGATATACAGTTCCATACACACAAATAATTATAAAAGTTCTTTGCTCTTTTAGTAGCTATAAACCTCTTTTTAAAGAATTATTAACTCACCTAAGAACATAACTTTGTTTTATGGCAGCTTATTTTGGAGTGACCATCTTTTTGTGTAATAAATCACTTCTGTTTGCAATAATGGCCATTAAATTGTCCTAAACATTTTTTGTGTGTGTAAAGTGTATATAAAATTGTTTAATTTGTATATAAATAATTATATTACTGGATATATTCTGGGTCAATGGGTGTAAACTGAAATAAAGTACGTGCAGGGTGCTGTGGTGGTGACTGAGCACACTTCCTGCTCGCAATGATAGGGAAATACGTGTACGACCACGAACAACACATACACACACATAGAGCGTAACTACGCTCAAACACAAAAAATAAACATAGAAGGGAGGCCATTTTACATGGTTTTGATCAGGTGTGAATTAGGTCCATGTTCAGAGCTTACGCTGGCTTGTTTGACTCTTGATGGTTGCATGTGGAAGAGGAAGTGGCTTCCTACAACTGTGATTAAACATGTGTAACTAATCAGAGACTTTGCTGCCATGGCACTAGCATGTAATTTGTTGAGTCTTATTTCAGAGACCATGAGAGAGAGAGAGAGAGAGAGAAACAAGAAGAATTGCTCAATTGAAAGGGAATGTTTTGTATTTCAAAACATTTCAAAGTGGGCATAATTTGAAATTATAGATATGTATATATTTTGGTTGAACATAATTTTAACTGCTATGCTACAATTTAACAGTGAAAAGGCCGGAAATGGGAAAAGGACTATAGATTCAACAAATCTTTGCACTCGCTTTTGACAACACAATTCTCATGACATCATAACCGAAGAATATTCCCGTATAGAGTCCCTTGCTTACATTCAGGGCTAAAGAATTACCTTTGCAATGCTAACTGAAAAGGCCCAGGCATTTGAAATTCAGGTGGAAATGAATGAGCCTGATAGCAGAGGGGAATCCTAATAGGGCCATCAAAGTCCTGATTTGTACCCAACAGATGAGGCAGCTGTGAATTGTATGAAATATTGGAAATCAATAGGTTCTATGGAATTTCATTAAGCGGCAGTATCCACAATTGATAGGCCCTCATAATTTGATGGATTGCACAAAGAAAATTATTAGCTGGCTCTATGGAGAGGGTGTGAATGCACAAACCCGGGTTGGAGAATTGGTGAACTAGGGCAATTTGTTCAGAGTAAAAAAATAAAAAAGAATATTGATTTTGGTTATGTTAAAAGAGAGAAAAAAAAATCAAAGGTTAAATCTTTGCAACCCTGCACTGCAAAATATGTGTGGATTCTTTATTGATTATTTATTCATTAATTCTCCTTTTTTTTGCTCCCTCCCTCCCTTTCCTTTCCCCCTTTACTACCCTGACCCCCTCCCCTCTCTTTAGCCCGAGGTGATGTGCTGGAAGATGCCGACAGTGGGAATGAAAGCCGCAGTGGCAGTGAGGAGACGCACGTATGTGAAAAGTGTTGCGCCGAGTTCTTCAAGTGGTCAGACTTCTGTGAACATTTAAAGAATTGCACCAAAAACCCCCTGGTGCTCATAGTGAATGACAATGAGGACACACCTAACCCCTCCCAAGAATACCCTACAGAGCCCTCCCCTGCCCCCAGCTGCACAAGTGAGCAGGCTGACAGCGAGGACCCCAGGGAGGGCAACCACAGTCCTGCTGGTGAGGGGGATGACATCCCAGAGACAGCAACCTTAAATGGGGTCAATGTCCTAGAAAAGGAGGACGAGCAGATGGAGCTAGAGCTTTCACCTGAAAAAAATATGGATCCTGAAGAGAGAGATGTGACATCCCCTGAGCCAGACGGCTCTCTACCTCAGCTCAATGATGTTGTCCCCTCCACTGTTACAAACTACACCATGCCAAGCACCAATGTTACCTTGGAGACCCTGCATGGCACCCGGGTTGCGGTTGCCCAGTTTTCACAGAGCGTAAGGGCAGCAGCAGGCAGTGGGGTTTCCACCATGGCTATTCCCATGATCCTGGACCAGCTGATGGCCCTCCAGCAGCAACAGATACACCAGCTGCAGCTGATAGAACAAATACGGAGTCAGGTGGCTCTGATGAACAGACAGTCTGCCTCACAGCCTGCTCTCAACCACCATCACAGCAATGCTGCTGGAAACCAGGGGCCTGTGTCCTCCTGTGTCCCCCCTGTTGCAAGTCAGCTTCAACTACACAACTTCATCACTCCCCCTGTCCATCAGCTGCCTGTTAGGTTGCCGGCCACTCTCAATGGCCAAGGCTCTTCGCCCCTAACCTCAGCAATAGAGGGGCCTCTTTCTCAAACACCACAAAGTGGCAGTCAGCAGTCTAACTCTTCAATTCCCAACACATCTACAAATAACTCGGTGTTTCCCCCACCCAGTGGTACTGGATTGTCATCTCTGCTTCCCTCCTGCTCATCCTCAGTCACGAACAACAACATTAGCACTAGTAGTAGTGTTACAGGAGGGGGTGGCATTAGCAGCAGCTCAGCTCTTCCCAGGAACTCCACCACCCCTCCCTCACTCAGCCACAGCAGCCTCCTGAGCTCTGCCTCCAGTCTACCGCTGATACCTCACAGCTCGTCAAGCAGCGTTATCTTCCCCAACCCACTGGCCAGCATAGCAGCCACAGCCAATGCGCTGGACCCACTCTCTGCTCTGATGAAACACCGCAAGGGGAAGCCCCCAAATGTGTCTGTGTTTGACACTAAGCCCAGCTCCGAGGACCCCTTCTTCAAGCATAAGTGTCGGTTCTGTGCCAAGGTGTTTGGCAGTGACAGCGCCCTACAGATCCACCTGCGTTCCCACACTGGAGAGAGGCCCTACAAGTGCAACATATGTGGCAACCGCTTTTCCACCAAGGGAAATCTGAAAGTACACTTCCAGAGGCACAAAGAGAAATACCCACATATTCAGATGAACCCCTATCCTGTGCCAGAGTACCTGGACAATGTGCCCACAAGCTCAGGCATCCCATATGGAATGTCTTTGCCCCCAGAAAAACCTGTAACCACATGGTTAGACAGCAAACCTGTCCTCCCCACGGTTCCCACCTCAGTGGGGCTCCAGCTGCCTCCCACGCTGCCGAGTATGATGGGAGGTTTTGGCGAGTCTCCAAGCCTCACTCCACTCAACAGGTCTCCTCAGAGGCCATCTCCACCCTCAAGTGAGTGTGCATCTTTGTCCCCAAATATCGTCACTGACTCTGGCATGACCACTACTTCGCCCTCCCCAAAACCCAGCCTAGGGAGTGACGCACCTCCTCTTTTGAAACCTGAAGGTGTTCTCTTGCCCCCAAGCTGCTCTACTAGGCCAGGAGAGAACACCATAACCACAACCACAGTAACTCAAGTGGTCCTTTCATCTACCATCACTTCCCCCACATCGTCCAGCAGTGGCCAGGTCACTGATCCCATCACTAGCCCCAACTCTGTTTCTAACCCTGTGTCCCATCCTGTACTTCCCATGCTCTCAGACCAGTTTAAGGCCAAGTTTCCCTTTGGTGGCCTCCTAGACTCTATGCAAACCTCAGAGACATCAAAGTTGCAGCAGCTTGTTGAGAATATTGACAAGAAGATGACTGACCCAAATCAGTGTGTCATCTGTCATCGTGTTCTGAGCTGCCAGAGTGCTCTCAAGATGCACTACCGCATCCATACTGGCGAGAGGCCTTTCAAATGCAAGATATGTGGGCGGGCATTTACCACCAAGGGAAATCTGAAAACACACTTTGGTGTCCATAGATCCAAACCTCCACTTCGGGTTCAGCATTCCTGTCCTATATGTCAGAAGAAGTTCACAAATGCCGTTGTCCTGCAGCAGCATATCCGTATGCACATGGGTGGGCAGATCCCCAACACCCCTGTCCCTGAAAGCCTGCAGGAGATGGACACTGACCTCTCCTATGATGAGAAGAGCTTAGATGCGATGAGTAATTATGATGATGACCTTCTGGATGAAATGGAGCAGGCTATGGAAGATGAAGCTGACTTAAAAGAGATAGAAGTGGACCCATCTAAACCTTATTCACCTGGCAGCTCCCCGCCAACTTCTATCATCTCCAGCATTGCTGCAATGGAGAACCAGATGAAGATGATCGACTCCACTGCCAATATGACCCGTTCATTTGGTCAAAAGCTTATGCAGAATGGCAGCAGCTTTGGAGGAGAGACTGACTGCTTTGCCACTGATTCCCTGTCTATGATGGGGGATGCGGAAGGTCAAAGCTTGGGGAGCCCTGCTTTGTCTGAGTCATCTGGCTCTATGCAGCATTTGTCCCCAGCTCACAGCCATTCTGAGAGCCAGCTATCAAAGTCCCCAGCTACACTCAACAACAATAACAGCAGCAGTGCCATGACAGCAGAGGATGGCCAGGAGAACAATGCAGCTGGCTTGGCAACAGTGAAGTCGGAAAAATCAGAGACCCCGTCTCCGCTTTCGGCAACTGAAGGCATTGGGGCCCTTGACCTGACTGCCACTCAACCTGGCAGGCACTTTATCAAGGAAGAGAGCCACTTCAACATGCTGTTTCTAAGTAGAGATCGAGGTGTGTATATGCAATATCAACGAAAACTTAACACATTATATAAAATTAAATATGTATACCAAATCTACAGTCTTTACAGTCACTCACAAGAACATATAGAGTAGTAGTCGTAGCAGTAGATAACAGTAAAAATGATGTGATATATGATATGATATGATATGATATGATATGATATGATATGATATGATATGATATGATATGATATGATATGATATATATTACCACATTTTATTAATTGATAAACAAAGTCTTATTAGCCTATTTAACGCACTGCAGCTTCAGCTTGGTAGTGTAACTTGTACGGCTTCAAATTGAAGCATTGACCCTGTGTAGTTTTAATGACAGTGTTCTAATCTTGGACCTCTTTTTTTTCTTCTTCAGGGCTGAGCACTCCTAATTTGGCTAGCACTGCATCAAACATGATCAAAATGGAAATGAACGGGCACGGGAAGTCAGTGTCTCTGAGCGACAACTCTCACCTGCCTGTGGGCATCCAGGTTCCTGCTGCAGCACCGCAGACCACTATGAACCCCAGCATCAACCCCATGTTGGCTCCCCCACCTCCACGGCGCACTCCTAAGCAGCACAACTGCCACTCGTGTGGGAAGAATTTTTCCTCGGCCAGTGCTCTGCAAATCCATGAGCGCACACACACTGGGGAAAAACCTTTTGCCTGCTCTATTTGCGGAAGGGCTTTCACCACAAAGGGCAATCTGAAGGT
>NC_040023.1:24867309-24873848 GCF_000972845.2 Larimichthys crocea
CTACTCTAAAAGATGCATACCATGTAACATGAAACACACTGACTTTGATTGTTTCCTTAATTTCTTTTAATTTATACCACCAGCATCTATTCAGTCTATTTCAGATTCATCAGAAAACTAATATTGCTTCTTGTAAGATTCCCCTTTGTCTGATTTAAACAACTCAGTAAAATCTAAAAATGTAGCTGCTAACCTTAATGGTTTTGTGTTATCTATTTATTTTCAATCAATTTTAACTATTTAACTGTATGTCTTTATTTTTACATAGAATTTTGGCCTTTTCCCTTCCATTCCCATCCATAAAATATTTATTTGTGTGTCCTATTTGCCTTGGATGTAGAATAAGTGACTTAGAATGAGACATTCATGATGTTTCTTTTTACTGTCTTGCTAATTTTAGGTTCACATGGGAACACACATGTGGAACAATGCTCCAGCCCGAAGGGGTCGGCGACTGTCTGTAGAGAATCCCATGGCCCTGCTGGGTGGGGATGCCATGAAGTTCAGCGAAATGTTCCAGAAGGATCTGGCGGCTCGGGCTATGAACGTCGACCCAGGCTTCTGGAACCAGTATGCTGCCGCCATCACCAACGGGCTCGCCATGAAGAACAATGAGATCTCTGTGATCCAAAACGGAGGCATCACCCAGCTGCCTGTCAGCCTCGGCGGTACAGGAATCACTTCATTGGGAGCCATGCCGGGAGGAATGGACCGTGTTCACACTGGCAGCAGCCCTCCCATGACGGGTATGGAAAAGGCTGGTCTGGATGTCGGGGCCACACGCCCCTTCTCCAGATTTATGGAGGAGAACAAAGAGATTGGGATCAATTAAAAAGACTTTTCTGTATTATTCCAAGGTAGGCGTTTGGCAAAGACTAAGAGTCTAACACAAGGAAAGAAACTGCAGATCCAGTCTGAACTCATGCGTACTATATTATGTACAGATTAAATATTTTTGTTTGGTTTTGGAAATATAGTATTTAGTATTGATTAGAGGTCTTTGCCTTTCACCCATTCCCTCCTCACTTGATATTTCGCCTATACGAAGAATACTTTGTCTCTTGTTTGAGAATATGTCGTCTTGCAAGATTTGCATGGTACTTATTGGTTTTTATCAGTATGTTTGACTGCTTTTATGAATTCCTTTGAAAACCAGGATCCTGCCTCATTTACAATGGGCTAGCATCTTGTCTGGACAGGACTGAAACAGAAAAGAACAGAGATTTGTTTAAAGACATTCTGGATTTGTCTGCAACATTGTTTATGATTGCTCTTTTTAGTACAAAAGGGCCATGGATAGACTGAAGAGAAGACTGAAGTATAGTGTTTCTGTGCTCGCCTGATTTTTTTTTTTTTCTCATGAACTAGAAAACTTGAAAAAAATAATGTTTGAACTATTTTAATCTTTACATTTAGTCTCCCAGCATTGTCTTATAATATTGTCCTGTGTCTTTAGTATTTATGATATTGACAAAAAAGCGGGTATACAAAAATATATTTAATGGCCCAAGCATTTTATTGATCCATTTTTTTTCTAAACTGCAGGCTTCACTGATGAATATCTCTTTCAATAAGACAATATGTCATTTGAGTTGAACAACAGAGAAAATCGTAGGTTTTATTTGGATATCTGTTGAGACTATGTGTATCTCATTACACGGTAAAGAGGCTAGAGATATCCGAAGCTGCTATGACCACAACCCTGCTTTTAACCTTTGTAAAAAGAAAAAAGAAGTGATCCTTTTGAAGAAATATCTATGTATAGAAATACAGACAAATCTAAAACAGGTATGCATATTTTGTATCACATAAAAATAGACATCATGAGTTGAGAGTATTTGTCATGTTTGTGAATGCACTTTTTAAAAACAAGACGTTTTGTCTGTGAGTTACCGTTAACCTTTTGACTGAGCTATCTATCACATGCTGTTTTCATTGTTTTCAGCATACCACTCCTACAATTTGCAGAGTCGGTTCTCTGTTATTGCATCTGTGCTACTTGTCAGAGTGCAAACTCATCACTCAATCAAAACCTTCTTAAATAAAAAAAAATAGAACAGGTGTGTGTTTGAATGGTTTCCTTATCTGCATCATGTCTTTTCTTTCTCTGTCACCCTTTTATTTCCATAAATTAAATTTGAAATACCAGATACATATGATCAAATCAATGACAAGGTCTGTTTATTATCACTATGGTTATTATTGTTATTTAAATTTCCCTAAATCCTTATGTAGAAAATTATTCAATATGCTGAAGCTGAAGGGCGAAGGCAGAAGAAAAGGTCCAGGCAGGATATCTTGTTTTGGAGTGAGGGCCTCACTGACCAGCAGAACATCTAACTGATTTTGGAAAAAACAAAAACAAAAAAAACAAACAAAAGCAAATTTAAGTAATTATTTATTAGGATTGTTTTTATATCAACTACATGTATGCATACATGAACTTCTGTATTTGATATTTTACTAATAATATCATCAAATTAATTAGTGATAAATTAGCAGTTGCCTTGAAAATCAAACACTCCTTTGTTTCCTGGATCCTCATAAATGGTGGCCCTTTATACTCAGCAAATACATATGCCTCTCTTTTAGGACACTGTTTTTTTTTTTTTTTAAACTAGATCTAGATTTTTAGATATTACAATTTTGTAAAAAAAAAAAAAAAAAAATCATTCCTAATTTTCTTTGATTCCTTTCCCTTTTTAATCATTGCAGCTTTGAATTGAATTTCTAATTTGGGGGGAAAAAATTACTAATAACAATTATTTTGGATTATTACTGTGTGTGAGTACGTATGTGTGTGTGTTTGTGTTTTCTTTTAAAGAGCAGTGTGTGTGTGTGTGTGCGTGCGTGTGTCTGTGTATGTGTGTGTGTGTGTGTGTTTTGTAAAACAGTCTACACAGAATTAAAAGAAGAAAAAATCACAATTGCAGCTGATGATATGTTGGCCTTTGATTAAATCCTGGAAATACACTGATCTGTACACATAATTATAACATATCAGAACTATAATGAAAATATATATATATTAGTCAGAGACAAATTACTGCAATATTTCTGACAATATGTAGTTATAATATGAGGTTATTCCAGGTAAAAGCTGGTATCCTTAATCAATTTTGTTTGTCAAATCTATCCCAAAAATTAAAACTGATCTTATATTTTGGTGTGTGGAGATTTAATGATTTTCACATTATAAAACATATATAATAGTACATTATGATCTATGATACATTATGATCTATGATAATACTACACAACATTAATGACTACATGGCTGGAATTAGTGTTCAACATCATTTAAATTCAATGATGAAACAAAACCATAAAACCTTAAACTTGTCGTGGACGTTGTGTAATAAAATAGTAGATTATCATTAACGTGTGAGACAATCTGTGTTCATCCAGCAGTGTGCCAAGACATTACACTTCAAAACAGATGACTTCCTGTGCTGCTGTGGCAGTGTAGACGTGTGAGACAGTGCTGTGTCTGTGGGATTCCACAAAAACCATCATAAGATTGTGTGCGCATGTGTGTGTGACTGTTAAAGCCCCCCCCCCCCCCCCCCCCNGACTGTTAAAGCCCCCCCCCCCGCAGCACACTTGACACATGGTCCACATGTGTGCGAACACACACACACAATCCCACACTTCCACACAAATACCCATGTTCTCACTTTCTCCAACATAAAAAAAGACAAAACAAAATCACTCTAAATATTCTTTAGAGATGAAGAAAACTAAATTGTGAACAACATCAGGTGCAAGATGAAAGTTAATGTTAACTTTAATCACAGAGTACAGAAGAGTTTTTCAATGCTTATCTGTGGCAACTGGACCGGCAGATGTGATCCACTTGACTTAAGCCTTGATCCTGAATTCCTCACTATATAAAGGAAGATTACCATGACTTTAAACTCAGTTTCATGTCAGTCTGTAGAATGTGGCAATAAATCTTTCTTGGAGGCAAAAATAAAATAATTGAAGCCGCTCTAAAATATCAGACCTTAAGATCTGATTTCAAAATTTCATCCATCCTGTCATTTTCAATGAATGCCTGCAGGTTTCCAACCAGGTGTTTCTGAGCAGCTGATAGCAACAACTATTTAAACATGATAATTTCCTGAACTACCCAACACGGCAAAAATGTAAGAATATGTATTAGGAGACAATACATTATCAACAATGTACAAGACGCAAAGCTATAGACACACCGGCACATTAACCACTGCAGCTCCAGTGATGATTGGTCTGTCAAAGTCCAGCTTACATCAGCTTTCACCACTGAACCATAATTGTTTATTTTTGTGTTATTTTTCTCTTGACTTTCACACACGTATTACTTTTCACGTTGATGAATCAGTGTTAAGTCTGCCCTCGGGAGCTCTTCGGGGCTGTTTCGGTAATGCGCGCTGCCGTTTGTAAGCCCATTGTTTGACATTGCACTGTCAGCTGATCACACAGGCTTAGTCAGTGGAATTGTCAGGTAATGAAGAAATTTCATACTGACTGTTTTTCTCTATGAAGGCACTTATTTTGCTCATATTTGAGTGGAAACTAAATACATTCCACTCATTCTTCGACTCATGCGCTCGCATTTAGCAAAAAGATTTTGAGAGAGCCAGTATACATATGCATGTAAAGACTGTTGTCTGACACTCTAAATGGCGATTCTTCTCAAATTTATAATATAATTCAATAGGCTGATGCTGTTCATAGAAATACTCTGTGAAGGGTGGCTGTTTTTCCTCAAGTGATTTCAATTATGATGCTGTTCCAGCTCAACATGGGGTTAAATGAGGTTAAAAATATGATACTGTCAGACTGTATTTCCATAACAGACTTGTGCATGTTTTTTTTTTTTTCCATTAAGCAATACATTACAATGCAGTGTCTAACGTGATGTGCAATTTCATTTTACTGTTAAAAACAGAATGTTTATGAGCAACCAGGGGAATGCAGACAAGGAATTATTTGAGGTGTGTCCATTTAAGAGGATTTTAACAAGTATAATTTTAGCGTGTGCTACAAGGCTAATTGTCTGAAAGTAAACATGTCTTTCCATTTCTCTCGGATATTTTTTTTTTTCTCTCTTGAAATGTGGTAGCTTTCCCCCTTGTTCAGCGCACAGAGCAAATTGCTTGGCCTTTTTTGTTTTATCTGCACTTCACTCGTGTTTGTGTGCTACCTGTTTGAAGTGAATATGTGTGACATTTGGGCATGGCACAGTGTGAACAGACAGGCCATCATTGGGACGGGGCTGTCGGCTGTTTGTTTAATGCCCTGCCTACTGTGAAAGTCTCCCTGAAACAGGCGCAGTAAATATCCCCATTGATCCAGAGGCAGGGGGCCCTACGATGATGTAGTGGCGAAGAGCCACAGGAGTAAATCTAACCGACAGTAATCCAATCCCATTCTCAAGGCTCTGGGATCTGAGATAGGTGCTTTAAATCCAAAAGTGTGCCTTTTTGCACAATTTCTCTGCCTTTGTTGGTGCTGCTTCTCGTTTTTTTTTTTACTTCCATGTCTCAGCTCTCCAGTCAATCCATAGCTTGCCGGGGTGCTTCGCTAGCTATCCTTTATATTTGTTTAAAATCAAAGTCCCATAACGATGCCGCAAACTCAGCCTCCACTGTCAAACTCACTCCCACCCTTACTTTTGCTTGTCTAAAGCATGTGCATCCACCTGAAGTGCAAACTCCAAAGTTAAGAGACTGTGAACGGTGTGTTTGTGTGAGTGTGTGTGTATGTGTGTGTGTGTGTGTGTGATAACACTCCTCAGGTAATCACTGTTCTCTGTGGATGGTAGAGGGATACACTGGAAACTCTGAAACCCCATTAGGCTGGAATTTCCCTTTGATGGCCAAAAGCTGCCTACCTAGCGCTTGACTGGTTGCTTGGCTGCTCCAGCAAGTGTTAGTTTTCATGCAGGCTCTCAAGATGACAAAGTTACGCACTCCAGATCCCCTGGAATAGGATTGTGTGGTTTACAAATTCAAATTCTTTCCTGTATGGATTGTTGAGAGTTGCTGAAGCATGGTGCTCTTTAGCCTGGTGAGCATTTTGAAACATTAACAGTTTGGTTAAGTTAGAGATCAACAGTTGGGTATTTCTCACCAATGAAGATGCCTGTGGTTACTAGTTCACATCAGAATTATTTTTATGCACTCTGCTGCGTGCAACAGTAGTCAGTGGTTTTTTTAACCTACATTTAAGGACACTTACCACAGAGTGTTAGGGAAAAGCATCACTGTTAATTTAATTTAATTTAAGGCACAAAGCCGGTTCTATTTGGACATTCATTTACATCGGAGATTAAAACAGTTTTGTGGGCCTCACTCTGCATGTAAATGTGTGTATTTTTGTACAACTTTCAGCTCTTCTTTGAGGAATTTGAACAGAGAAAATTCCTGACGTTTTCTCATGATACCTTTAAGTTGATACATCTAGTAAGTCTATACTAACAAAGAGGCACTGGCCAGTCAGAAGTAGGTTGAAGGGCACTCCTCTTGCCATATCGTTGAGGTCTAGTCAAGGTG
>NC_040023.1:24873897-24878479 GCF_000972845.2 Larimichthys crocea
TTGCAGTTAGAGGAAGTGGGGGGAAAGGAGCTCGGAGAAAGGTGGGGATGTTTTGGAAAATCAATGAATGCGTGGGACATAGTGGTGATCCACCTAAAAGGGAACACGTCATCAATTAAACAAACTTGGCGAACAGGGCCAATTCATCAGAGAGCGGCGTGGATCAGCTATTGGGTTCAGCTTCGACGTGACAAATGCCGGACCTCCTCTGTGTGCCCAAGGTTGCCGATCGATAGAGATCATCATTGTGATGTGGCCTTTTATCTCACAACCTGCTCCCTCAAGCCTTATATTATTCTATTCCCAACACAGAGATCTCACAGGAGGAGGAGGGGTGAGAAGGGTATGAGCTTGATTGTATCTTTTATTCTCAGAATGTATCGGCATTGTTTGACCAAACTGTTTTCATGGCTTTTGATGATCATCCGTCCCGAAGTCGGAAAGTTTTGAGTGTTCTTATTGGGTTTTGTACCTGCCGTTGCAGTTTGTTTCGTCTTGGGATTATTCCTCGGCAGATGAATATCACTCTGGTTAACATGTCGTTGCTCGCTGAGGGATTGACTCCTCTCAACACAAGCCTGCTCCCCCTCAGCGGCACTTATTCAAATGTGTCAAATCCGGCTGAGAGGAAAGCCTCCTGGGTTGCTATTGATCTGTGCCATTATGGAATTCCATGCCAATAAACTGTCATGACTTACTGTAACAGTCCAATGATTAGGCTCCACTTCAGTCACATGACCGCGGAGAGCTTCCTCATTATCAGAGGCCATTATGAGAAAATGGAGTTTTGCAATTGAGTTATGCAATGATAAATATTGACTTATTACAGCTTTAATCGGCTGGTTTAACTGTGTTATTGGTGTATGGGCCTATAGAGTTGCCAGTAATTGCAGTGTTGTTATGTGCATCATGATCCACTCTTCTGACTTTTTTTCAACCTCTTCTTCTTGATGAAACCACATCAGACACACACCAACTTTGATGTAATGTCTCTGTTCTGAAATACAGTCTTAATATAGAACACGATTTAAATTTTTTGATATACAAAGTGTGCGGTCGCAGGGCCTTAAGCTGATCTCACAGTGTGAGCGGACCTCATTTTGGCTGTATTCACATATACGTGTAGTGGATTGTTCAGAATTTCCAGTAACTTTTTTCCATATAAGAGAAATGGAAAGTGACTGCAAGGTGCACAACTGAAGGTCCCTCTTGCAAAAAAAACAACAACTGTTTTTTGGCAGAGTGGATCACTTTCGACGGTTGGGAAAGGTTAAGGTTTTAGAAAAGCACCAACTGACATGAACTGCCTTTTTTCTGCCAGTTTTCTCAATCCAACCAATTACCATGAAAATGTAGCCAGAAAGCAACAAAAAGTGTGCAGAACGTGTTAGTGGAGAAACTGTTCATTCCAAAAGGAAATAAAGCACTTTTGTAATACATATTCTTTGCTAGTAAACATGGTAACCTCAATTTAATCTGAACATGTCAGCAGCAAAAATATTTTCAGACTCCCACATGGCAGGTTTGGACCTTAAACTACATGCAGTTTCAGTCTATGTATGCTAATATCCTATCCTACCTTCTAACTTCGTCAAATCTGTTCAGCTCCTTGCAAGTGCTGAAACTTTACACCTGGGCTGTAGTGTAAAATATGCATGCGGACACTATCAGTTACATGCTTCTAGCCTGCTCCAGCTGGGAGAAATTGAGGATATTACAACTCACTCTGTGTTTCACCAGCCAGCCCCAGTTTCCCAACACTGATTTGAACCAGTCTCTGCTATCTGCTCTTCATTAGATGAGATTTCAGCTCCGCTAGTAGCTGCAGGAATGAATAAAGGCCAGGCTTGCAAAACTACTCCAGCAGTAGCACTTGACAAATATGGCAGAGTGGGCTCTTGTTCTGTTTCTACTGAAATCAAATGCTAACATGTGTAGCTTAACATACAGCTGTTATTATTTTAGCAACTCAATTTAATGCCGATCTCGGTTTCAGATTTCTTTGGAGATCACATCATCACATGTTGACAGTGAGTGGTCTCTTTACATTTTTCCTGATTGACTATATGTAGTATAATATAAGCTATTATAGTTACAAGAGTAAATAAAGTGTGTTATCTCCGCCCTTATATAACTGATCACAATAAACTTTTGGTAATACAGTGTTGCATACTTTCACTTTATATATTTATGTATTTAATTATTGTTTTTGTTTGTTTGTTTGTTTGTTTGTTTGTTTGTTTTCTTTATTCACAAAATGTCCTCTGCAAAATGAAATTCTATTGGCCCTTGCTGGGGATGCTAAAACCAATAGAGAACTATACAGAAGAATGAACAATGCAGAGCTCTGAAATGAATGCATTATAGTGCATTCAAATAAGAGAAGCCAAGCCTCAGCAGGTCTTGCAACACCCTCTTGACTCATACTGTGTTTGATGCAGCCAGATTGTGAACACTACTTGCTGATGTATAGAATTTGAAGAGTTCAGAGTTGTCACTGTCAGGGATTGACATGATGAAAGGATCAATGTAAAAGCCTTGCTGCCAAGCAATAATCTATCCAAACTGATCACGCTTAAAATTGCCTGGGGGTATTGATTACATGTGCAGGTCCAGAAAACACTGTAAGCACTGTGCAATAATAATCAAATTGGCTAAGGAGGCAGATTGTTTTCCCCTTTCCTCTTTGGCATTGTTCATTCTCTACATTTCATATACACTCTGCATTACAAGCTTTTCACTTGAACAAGTGGGGCCAGTTGGTTACTTTGCACAGTTTGTGAGAGAAGCTGTGCACATGTGAACACTTTAACATGCAGCACGCCAAGTAATCACAAGCAACAGTTTCAGTACTGTGAAGACAAACCAGTGTCGACATTATCGAATGCTGTGGAAAATTAAATGATCTTATTTTTTATCTTATAAATAAATTATTTATTTCACCATGTTATCTTATAGTTTTTTGCTTACCAACTTAAAGGACGAGTGTGTAGGATTTTGTGGCATCTAGCAGTGTAGCTGCTGATTGGAACCACCTCACCCCAACCCTCTCCTTCCTAGCCGGAAGGATAACTACAGTGGGCATGAAAAGCCAGAAAATGCTGAAGGCCCCAATAGAGCAAGTGTTTAGTTTGTCCGTTCTGGGCTACTGCAGGGGGGTTCAACATGGTGGACTGTAGCAGAGGACCTGCAGCATCTGTATATATAAATGGCTCTTTCTAAAAGGTCTCTCTTTTAGGTGGTTATACACTAATGAAAACATGCATATCATATTCAATTGCTGTAAATAGTCACTTAAATCTTACACACTAGACCTTTAATAGATTAAGATGTTACACAAGCCTGGTAGCAGTAATGTTGTAAAGACAGAGCTGTCTTCCAGAGGCACTGGGAAGATACTCATGCTCTTACTGGTATTGTACAAGAGAACTAATTGACCAAATGCCAAATAGTCAATGTAGAGTTTTAAAATTGCTTTTCATATATTCTAGATTAGTCAATTGAGTCTACTGGGAAATAACTCTAAATAATCTCCCACTTTTTCTTTGTAAAACACCCACATGCGACAGGTTGAGGACCTGGAAATGACTGTGGCTATTAGGCACCATATAAGAATCCATGTAATGACTGTTCTCACCATTGTCTAAATAAGTCCATAAAAGGTGATAAAAGGAGATATGGTTAGGCAGCAGGTTGCCACTTTAGCAGCCTGCAATACAGTATGTAGGACAAAGCTGTCCATGATCACAGTAGACCATTGCATTACACCTTATCATTTCCTCTGGAGCTGAAACTCAAACTGAGACTCATCAATAATGCACCTATGATCTCCCATTCAGAAGATCTCAATGGCAGATCAAGCTACTGTAGTATCTCCTCTCCACTCTCCGCCCCGACTTCTTCCACACAGTTTCTTTAAAGCAACGTCCATACATGTAAATTTACTTTACTGACCGCAATCTCCACACTAATGACTTCAAATGTCCAGGACCCACATTTGATTTTCCCATTAGTCCAGTGCCTAAGATTCATTTTGTCTTTTTTATTAAAACCCACACAAATGGATGTCTCTATAATGAGCTTTTTTCTTCTGTTGGCCACAGCAATATAATGTCATCCGTTGTCTCTAGACAAAATGATATCCCTGTCTATATTGGGTGAGAGATGCTCCTCTATTAAGCTCTCTTACTCTCTAACTGAATTATTAAATACACAGAATCTGGTTAAGCAGTGTACATTTTCCTAAAGGTCAGAAAGTTCATTAACTATGGACTCCCATTGATTGTATCCTTGTGTAGTTCTGCATGGTGTAGGTTTTCGAACCTGGTTATTGAGTATATACAACAACAAAGACTGGCATTCTATTGTTACGACTATGAAAGTTAACATATCTTTTAGTCCTGTAAGATGGTTTAACTGTGAGCAAATATAATGTAAATACATTTTTCAGAATCAGGATGAGAAATACTGCTAATAATCACAGGGGGAAATTATTTTTGTTACAATACTCCAGTATACAAACAAAATCAACATATGTAAACAAGTAACCATCTATTAAGAAAAAATACATATACATATATAT
>NC_040023.1:24878579-24887799 GCF_000972845.2 Larimichthys crocea
ATATAAAGATCAAATTTACAGTTAAATAATGTGCAACAACTTCAAAAAGTGATTGACATTTCGATCAGTAAAATCTGGTTTTATCACCTTACACTTCGATTTCCAATTATTTTCAAAGAAATATTATTAAAAGGCAACAGTCAGTTCAAAAGGTTGTCCCCTCCCCCAAGTCAATTTCAGCCAGGTTCTTGAATCCACTGCACTTTTAAAGAACATTTCAGTGCAAAGGCTTTTCCCCCCTCTAACTTTATCTTTAAACAGAACAATCCATAATGACTATGACAGCCACAGTATCTGTTTCACAACAGTCCGCTCATGTCAATCAGCATGATGCCGATAAAGATCTGTATTTTGATTGAACGTGTGCAAAACTACTCATACTTTACACAAGCGACTTTGATGTTAACCCATTTGAAATCATATCAGATGCTGCACGACGAAAGAACACCCAATCAACAGAGATGATTTCATAAAGAGGGCTCTTGGGTTTCAGCGTCATAAATAACTCATGGTAATCCCATATTTCTCTGACTTCTCTCATTTGAGCTTGGGATGGAAAGAGGGCAGTTGTGACAAACATTGTTAGCACGGCTGCCAAGCCTTTCTGACCTGGCTTTATGTGTCTTGGCTGCTCTGGTTTCTCTGCGTAAGGACCTATGAGGTGATGTCCCAAGTTATCCATATCCTTACCTTTTTTAACCCATTACATACACTGCATTTAGGGAAAAAATACTAGATTGAGCTTCAAGGCAAATTTCAAAGGCACTCACGAGAATGTGCATCGCCTTTTTAAGTAAACAAGGCTTATCCAGAAGGGGAAGCATGAGTTTTCTCTCCTTGCTCTTTCATACTGTAAGTAATGTTGCTGTTTTTGTCTGCCTGTTTTACAATGATAATAATGATAATAATGTGTGAGGGCGTGTGCGTGTGAGTGTACACGTGCCGCTCTGTAAGGATTTTTGAAATGGCTCGATTCATAAGTCATGGGTACCCCTGCTGAGACCTCTTCCTACACGTGCAATTTTCCGAAGCCAGCCACTCACCAAGCAATAATTATGCTGAAGTTTTCAATTACACTCCTTCCATTTCATTAACAAAAAATGTTTGGCTATTGTATAATTAGATATATGAGCTTACCACCTACATTTAACATAGCCACTACACAGCAGCTTGATGGAAAACAGAGAAGGGTTTTAGCATGTGTGCATTTACGGCGGTTTAGTAGTGTACTATAAAGTAAAATCAGCTAGACGTTATGCAGCAGGCTCCCCCCCCGCCTTTTTTCCATCATTTGCGAAGGTCCTCTAATCTACAAGACATATACAGACCTATAATTGAGTATTATGAGATGTTTGATGAAGTATGGGAGGTTTTGTTAACATACAAAGTACACATGTACACTGGCTACATGTTAGTTGTCGGTACCTATAAATTTATACAAGATCAGACATTTGAACCATGTGTGGCAGTGATTATTAATTACCTTAGCCTCTGGCATTAAATTTAAATAGGAAAAAAAATCATCCTGAGTAGATTTATCAACTATTAAACAACTGTATAGAATGTTTTACACTTGGAAACGTCAGCTCTGTCTCCCCACTCTCCCTGCAAAGTATAACCCACTGATGATATTATATAAAAAATTAAACTGTCCATCATCGTGGCTATCTTGCCATCTTAAGTGGCTGTACCCTGTTACCACACAGGCTTGAATTTCAGGGCAATGCAATCCAATACAAGCCACAGAAACTCTCCTCAGTCCTGTCATTTTGTCTGTTCCCTTTCACATCCCTCGCAACAGGTTTCCACTGGAGGCCAAGATTGTTCTCAGTTAAGAGGTATGTGTTGCCGCTCTACCTACATTAGCAGGAAACCGCAGAGCTTATTGTGTCTGAAAGTAACTTAAATCTTTCACTTGATGTCTACAGCACATATTTAAAAGGCTCGCCGGTGCGTGATGTGCAATTCAAACTGAATTTGGAGATTTTCTAAATTGTATATTACCACTAAGTTATTGTTCACTCAAGATGTGGCTGACCTAGTTGCTTGACACCAGTGCATCGCTGATGGACAGCAACGCCTCTAGGTGTGTCGGTGATGTCAAAAAGCTGACTGAGACCATGCTGGAGACAAAAAAAAGGAAAGAAATGGAGGAGGGAAGAGCGATCTGATGACGCAGAGATAAAGTCAGCAGGGGACAGAGTTTTAATGAGGCTGGCCTCTCATTGGAGAGATGGCTAGATGTTCGGTTCAGCTGGGCTGTAAAGTGATCCCTGCCTGATATTCCCCGGCCCTGTGACAGAATTATTAAAAGCTCATCCTCTTAATGCAGCATCCACAGTGTCACCTTTCACAGGTCCTCAGAGACACTTGCCCAATAGGACTGCCGTTTTTTTCCACAGGTAAATTGGCATAGAACAGACAAGCAACTAATCCAACATTACCGAGTGCGTCTGGTAAATTGAACCCTCTCACCACAACTCGGAACATGACTTGCTTTCAGCCACACTTAATGCTCTTTTCTATCTGTCAAAGTTAGACATGAGTATTATGTATATGAAACCTAATTCCCTGTCATTAGTGATACTAATTGCATTATGGTGGTCATCAGTTGCAAAAATGATCTCAAAGTGGTGTCCATTTTTTAGGCAATTTTGATACTAAATGGATTTTCCCTCTTTGTGTATAGGAGAAAGTCCCCTCAAGTCTGTACTAATTACATCCATAATCAAATGCGTTCTGTGCCTCCTTGTTAATGACATTGATCTTTTGGAATATCCGAGCCTATATTCTGTGAGATTATTGGATAAAGTGCAGGGCGAAGTCTGCGTGACCCCAGGAGGAAGACGTCGCTGCAGACATAAGTGGGTATTAAATGGATATAATTAACAGTGACCCTTCCTGGCACTCGCTGCTGCCGAGGCCTCTGGTCCATGGATCATACAGCAGAGGGGATGAATTAGCATGGGTTAGGAATGGGAAAATTAAAATTAAGAAAAGGGAGATGGGCTGAGCGATAGATCAATGTTGAGCCAGTGGGCTTATCAGCTGATAGGGGCCACAGACATAGTGGCCAGGTTTCACCGTTTCATCATTTAGAAACTTTTGCTCTTAATTTCACACCAAACTTCACCAAAAGCTTCATCTGATATTCGGATGGACTCAAATCAACGTTCTTTTGCTTCCTTCATATCTCTACCAGCAACCACACATGCAGTGAGCATTGACTATGTTTGCTTATTGATCATTCAAAGGTCACGACCTTATAGCCCTAATCCATTGTGATGATGTAGATAGATGATTTGGAGTGAGATGAATCCAACCTTGCAACATATAATCAGAGTATTCCTCTTCACAGTATAAAGGCCAATCGAGCCAAGCGCTATGTTTGTAAATGCATCTAATTGTAGAGCCTTTCAATTTCTATGACACACTGACCTCTCTTTACAAGTCTATCTGGCAACCGCTCCACCCCTGCACAGGTGGGTCCCATTGTGGCGTGTGTGTGCTGTTTGGTTTTCTGCTGTACTGTTGGCATGATGAGGGTAATTGGAGTGTTGGTCTGGTGAATCAGTGCCAGCCTGGGTGGGCAGATTGCATATGATGATCATGTTCTGACCAGATGGCTAGCTGGCATCATTGGCGGGGTGTGTATGTGTACGTTCGCGCACGTGTGTGTGTGTCTGTCTATGCGAGTGTGCTTGGGAGGGTTAAGTGGGTATGAATAGCAATTTCTTGTGACTGCTCATTTAGAAACATATATTGAAACTCTGCACATACGCACAGAGACTATGGGCCTCCTGCAGGAGCTACCGGCACAAAAAGATTTGTGGCGTATGTGAGTGATTTAAGAGTTTGTGGCATTCAGCAATTTTCTCATACGCATTACAAAAGTATACATATAATTTCCGAGTTGTCCAGACATGTTGTACAAGTCATGTAAAGATAATCTTCCTGTTGCCACAAAGGGGAAAAAAACACTTCAGTTTAAACATTTTTTAGTTTAAATGTGAAACAAAAATAAACAAAGATAAAAATGTAAAATCAGGAATATTTTAATGAAAAATAAATTTTCTGTTCACAGAGTCATCGTCACCCTGGCTTACCACTTTACCAAGAGGTTCTCACCTCTGTCTCTGATAGTTAAGGGTCTCCTTTTAAGTCGCTTTTATTGGGAACATCCTGTGTCACACCTGACAGTTTAATATCTGTATCCATGTCCGACTGTCACATCCCATCCATTGCCCACAATCTAAGTCATGGACCGCTTTGCTTTAGCAAGACGTTTAATCTAATTCTATGCCAAACCTTTTCACTTCTTTCAGTGCTGCTCTGATAATATGTTACTGTCAGTGTGTTTCTAATTGTTTTGAGTCCTCTTTACATTGTTAAATTAGTTTTGTCTGCTGATTTACAAAAGCAGATCGTCAACAGTTTTGTGAATGAAAGTTGCTCATGAATGGAAGAGAACAGAAAGTATTACGCAGCAGTTTGGGGGATTTTGCTTCTGCCAGAGATCAAATTTCATTAACACACACGACTCACATACTAATGTAGAGGTGGCGTTCATCAAGTTAAAACAAGCTTTTTTAAAATATTTTTTCACATAAACAATTTGGGTGAATCCAACTTGGAAGACAAGCATCAGAAAAAAGGACTTTTCTGGTTCATGACAAGAAAATGTTAATGCATACGGCCGATTTGAGAGCTACAGGCAAAACAGTGCAATTGATGAGAGGGAATGCTTCACAGAAACCTAACAAATATATGAAAGTGTAGTTTTTTGTATGTTTGTGGCACTGTTTAGATTTGCTCACTCGGCATCAAAAGAGTGGACCACTTGCAGACCACACTGCGGTGGCCAGTCTCATGTTCTTGTCTAAAGTCCAGGCCACTTGGAAATGTATTACTTTCGAAGATGACAAATGGCTCCAGCAAAGTTTTGCACATGCGGCCGGATAAAGTTTATCTTTAGGGCATGTGCAGCTGCCAACAGTACTTCCAGAAAACTTTAATCTTTCCTTTCAGAGGCTCACTTCCTATTTCTGCGCTGGGGACTTGATGGGAGGCAGACTGGGGGTGTTTTGACACCCGTCTGAGGAAACGAAGTAGTGAGTGGGCCTGCTGCTGCCGCTGCTGCTGCTGTAGCAGTGCAGCCTGTCTCCTGTGGTTCCTGCTGGCTGTTTCTCTGTAACTTAGCGCCCTGGCTACTTAATTAGAGCTTTACGTTGGGGGGGAAAAGAGCCCAGTAGGAGCAGCCAAGTGGCTAACCAACTAGAGGAAGGTGCTTTTATTAAACATAATCCATCAGTGTGATCTGATGAGATGTTGATTAACCTACAGGGTACATGATAAGCGGCTTATTAAATGTTACAGATATGTGACTGACGTAGAGGCAGATATTGCATGGGGTTGAGTCGCTCGCCCTCGCACATCAACAGGGGCAAACATCATTACAGTGATGCTGTACTGCTGCACACCAAACAAATAAATTAAAAAAGCATGGAGCAAAGCAAACTGGCAACAGTAAACACTATTGATGTGGCCGGCAGATTTCATTACAACACTCTGCTGTTTCAACTAATGACTAACTTCTTCAGCAAAATCTAACATTGTGAGAGCTGCAGTGGCGGGAGAGAGAGGGAAGGAGGGAGGGAGCATTACTGGCGTTGCTGTCAGTAGGGGGCTCAGGCCAAGTGGGAAAACGTCAGCACTGTCAATGGGAAGGAGGGCTTGATGTTGCAATGATAGGCCTCTGTAATGGGCACTTTGAAAGAACAATCAGTGCCTTCTGTGAATCATATAGCCCGGCATGTAATTCATGTTTGCGTCTGTGAATTTGTGCCAGAGCATGAGAACAAAAACTATTTGTAGTCTGCAGAAACTAAGCTAAAGGTTATGCATGTCCTTTTATGAGTCGCAGCACCGTCTGACTCATAGTAGACCCTGATGTGTTTCGGTGTTGTTTGTGTTATTTATTTATTCATTTTTTGCTTGTTTCCTTTATAGAGTCTCTATTTTTATGCAAAGAATTTCCTGTTACATGACTTTGTTGTTTTATTGTTAGATATTTTGTTGCGGCCCACCCTGGGAAGTATAATTTTCTTAGAGCTGTTTATGTGTATTTACAGTATCATAATGTTATGCTGGGAACATTTCGAGCTTGTTATGGTGGATGTCAAAAAATTAACCACCACCTGTGTGTCACTGCCAATGCATCAAGTGCTTGCAGGGTAAGGTCGCTCACTTATGACATCATAGATCAGTGCCAACATAAATTGTGATCACAAGGATGTAAGCCAAAGCAAATTTTACATTTTCCAAAGTATGCTATAATTCTTTTTTTTTTTTATATATGCACAATGTAATTCAGTAAAACTGATGTTTTGCAAACGGGGTACTTGTACTCCTTGGGGTAGCTACTTTGGCAGCTGGAGGGTATGTGGCAAGATTATAGAGTAGCTCAACTAATTTAGAAATACATACAGTATATAAGCTGAACACCACATGTTGTGATTGAGAATGCTTTACAGCTAATTGGAAAGCACAGAGAAGTTGAAGCAGTTAGCTAAATTGGGTACAAATTTGCAATAGATAGCTAAAAGTAATATATACAGCTATATATTGTTGTAAATATCTTAAAATTCATGAGAAATTCAATGGAAGTATGGAACAGCTGCAATAGCTTGCTAAAAGTCATGGATAAATGGTTGAAATGTCAGCCACTCCAAGTGATAGTTGTAGGTGTGTGCAGTCATGATAGTCAATCAACATCAGTTGTATGAAAGCATGATTGCTTTGCATAAAGAAATTAATGAAATCTCAATCCAGTTTATGTCAAATGAATACATTTGGATGATTGGTGTTGATGAATGGGCACTTGAGCTCTCCTGGCAGGAATGTGGGGCATTTAGAAAACGTCATGGCGTGGCACGCATGGCATACAACATAAGAATAAAAACTATTTTGTGTCACAGTATATCTGGCAACAACAAAACAAAAGATGGAGGATCGTAATTAATAATGGATCTTGTCTTCCCCGTCTGTCTTCAGTGTGTTTCACCTTAAGGAAAGAAAAAAGATAAATCTCTATTGCTTAACACCCCTGCTCCTCCTACCAGATTAAAAATTCATAAGATATATTGAATTGGTGTGGAAATCCCAAAATATATGCAATTTGATCAAGTGGGGATTAAAAGTGTCATTGTGCTTGTCAATAAGGGTTGGTGGCGACGTGGCAGTATCGCATTGACTCCTGCGTATTAATACTCAGTGTCCTATTGGGCCATCAGCTGATTGTTTGGAATGTAAATGATGCTGCTGATGGCTCCGGTGACTGATGGCTTAAATTCCAATTAATCAATTGCTTCATCAGTTTCCCTAATTCAGATCAAATATCTCCTGAGTGCACACTCTTCTTTCAGTGGTATTAGAAGAAATAAATGCTCTGGAAGTAATTTTCATCAATCTCGTGTACATGCCAATATCCCTCACAAGCCCAATCCAGGTTGAGGACTTAATGTCTTAAGTGTGTGTATGTGTGAGTGTGTGTGTGTAGGAGAGGGATTTGCATATAAGAGGGGGATGTAAGGAAGAGAAATAGGGCTACATATTTGCTTGTACGTATTTACTTTAAGGCTTCATATATGAATCGTTTTAGTTAGATGTAAATGATAAAAATGGTCTTTTATGTATTCAACCTTTGTCAGAAGGCACATAAGCATGTTACACCCTTGTGTTGCCTGATATTCCACCTCTCCATAAGGCGGTTATGACAGGTCATAAGATCCCACCTGTAAAGAAACCAACCAACCGCATTAAATGAACCTGACGTGAGCCGGCCTTTTGTACCGCAGGCCTATACATATCGCTGCATCTCAAAACCCAAGCTGCCACGGAAAGCCTCACTGTACGATAAGCCTTGTCAATTATACAAAATAAAATCAACTATTCATAAGTAGGCCGTAATAGGATATTGGCTGACAGATTTAATAATTCAGTTTTGCTGAGGCTTAACTGGTATTAGTTTGTAGCTAATGGTCGCCTTTGTAAAAAATTCATTGAAGACAATGCTGGAGTGAGAAGATACACATAATTATGCCTACTTCATTTACTTTAGCCCCCCTGCAATTTAAAAGCGACTAGCAAAGAGTCCTCGACTGTTTAAGCATGCAGAAGCAAAGGTACTGTAATTTGATTTATGAATTTGATCCCACCACCCCCTAATTTAATTCATCAATGTTTCAGAAGGAGCAATTATGCATTGTGCTACAGCTCTTCATAGCTCCATTATCCAGCCTGAATATCTTTGTCAGAGGGTGTGTAATGGTATTGCTACATATTCCATAATGGCTAGACAGGGCCTTGTCCCTCACACCCATTATTAGTGTGTCCTTCTCCTTAAATTGAACTCCTTTTTTTCTGAATAATAGCTTTTGACAACAGCAGATAACAAGGACATGACTGAAGTTTAAGAGGCTGTGCAGAGCTATGTTATGCACTCAAGGACTTGAACATATATGTTTTTTTTTCTGATCTTTTGTTAATGTTAATAACAAATATGCCATTTGCCAAACTAAAACCCTTGTTTGATGTGGCCTTTGCCTGCTGGTGTATGAGCTGTAGTGAGTATGCATAATTCCAGCGATCCATTTCACACAGTGTTTTAATTTGCTCATAGTGGAATAATGGCAATCAAAGTGTTTTAATCTAATTGAAAATAAATCCCTGCACACAATAAAACATTTTCGTGAGAATGGCTCTATTCATTCATTCATTCATTAAATCATTTTCATTTACTTGTGAGTCTGTCGCTGTGTTTGCCTGACCTCTTTGCATTGGTTCTCATTCTCAACTGGGAGGGGGAAAAAGAGCTTAATGGTGAGGAAAAATACTGTTTTGTTTGCACTACATGGTGTGAATTATCTGGGCATGAGCGGGTGGCCAACCAAAAGTAGCTATCAGACCCTCTGAGAGCATGCAGCGACGTATGCACCCGACCATCCACATCCCCGCTGCTCCACCACCTCCACCACCCCTCGACAAATGCTCAGCGGTCGTGAACTACATCGATCTGGGGTATAATTCTCTATGAAATTGATGGATGAGGGCAGCCATTGACAGAAAGGGTAAAGACCACTTTGAGATGTCCCCTGTGAATAAGTATGATGGAAAATAGATTGTTGAAGAAGATTTATGTTTGTTCTCCACTGCCACAGGA
>NC_040023.1:24887848-24903082 GCF_000972845.2 Larimichthys crocea
CTGTCATTGTGGTCAGATTAAACTCACTGGCTCTATTCAGCTGCCAGATTTGTGACAATTAGCTCATTCTGGAAATGCAAAAAGACAAGAGAACACTCATCTCTTTATTACAGTTATGACAGGAGATGTAGTGTGACATTAAACTATTGTTAAACATTTACATAATGATCTAAGAAAAGTAATAGTTTCAGTTTCCTTTAAACATCCTCACAATGCTATTATCAGGACAGTGTACTGCTAAATTAATGAAAAAAAAAATGATGCAAGTAGTTTTAATGTCATGTGTAAAAAAGCAAGATCCTACCCTGCAACAGCCATCTGCATACGTATATATATATAACAGAATAGCAATAACACTATACTGAGTTATTAAAACTCTAAAGAAAAAGAAAAACTAAAAATAGTTAAAAGTTAAAATGACATTCAGTTCTCACATCAAGATGTCACTAAATGTACACATAGGACCTACATTAATGTAGTGTTACTACATTGTCTCTGTGCATAATCCAGGCAGGGTTTACATTGTCACCACAATGTAATTATGAAAAGATTTTAGTAATATGCAAACATAATTTCTAGGAGACCAGGTTGGAAAAAAAACGTTCAAATTGTCCATGGACCACAAATGCAACTGCAAAACTGATCATTTATTGTTTCAAACTGTATACAGGTATACGATAACATATAACTTACTTCAGCAAAAATAATAATTACAAAATCCTCCTCAACCCCTCCTCCTCTAATTATGATGTACAAGTCCCTGATGCTATCCTGATTTAAATATTGAGTAGTATTCTTTTGGTTAGCTGCTTAGTGCTCCTACCTTATTTCTAGTTCACTTCATGTCAGATCTAATGGACTATTCAGCATCATAAACAATAAATGATATATATAAATTAAAATATGGTTTCCATTTGCAGTTTTGAAGCTAAATAGTTTGTCTTTTTCCATGCCTATTGCCACAGGACAGGCTTTTTCAGTTGGTGTTTCTCTGCACATGGTGCATTTCACTGAGAAGAAAGGCATTCAGCAGCTGAGCTTAGTGAATGTGTGTACAGTATGTCTAGCTTCTGTCCTGGCTCCTCTGTGGTGTAGTATTGTTTGGCTGCCAGCAGTGTAATCAGATAATACCACTGAGAGGTCAAAAGCACTGCAAGCTTTAGCTTCAGATTTCTGTCACCTTTTACAAAAACAACCAAAAGAACTGTTTCAAGTATCTGTACCCAACTGTAGGTATGACCAAGTGAACTTTAAAGAGTGGTTTTGTAACTTTGAAAATGTTTTTTTTTTTTTTTTTTTTTTTTTTTAAATTGCATATTAACCACACAGTTACTGTATGATGTATATTAGGGACAAAATCCTGGAATATGCATTTTTTACTCAGAGCAAGGCTTTACAGATGTTGGTCAATCCACCACTGTGGTCCACACTGAAATATCTCAACAACTTGTGAAGGGATTACCATTACCATTTTTTAATTCATGGTCCCAGGAGGATGAAGCCTACTGACTTTGGTGATTTTACCTCTTCTACCACTATAAAGTTGCCATTTTTGATTATTATTTAAATGTCTTGCCAACAGTTTGTCCGTCATACATTAATACACACATTGAATTAACATGACTTTGTCAGTCCCTTCACTTATCTTCACTTCATCATCATCAAGCCAAACATTTTATTCCTATCAGCCTCAGCTGGGCTTTGTCTTCAGGGCTAATTAGCAAATGTAAGCACACTAAAATGCTGAACAGATGGTGACTATGATAAACACTATCAGCTAAACCTAGATGGTAGGATTTTGAGCGCACTAGCATCATGGATGTCTAAAAAAAAGATGTGGATGCAGCGTTGGAGGCAGGCCTCTGTTGATTCTTATGGAAGGCGTTCAGTGGCACCATGTAGCCAAAAAAAAAAAAAAAAATTAAATTTCCAGTCATAAAATGATCTGGATCTTCTTCTTCTTCAGCCCATAGAGCATGTGCACTTTCAACAAGTTTTGCCAGGCTGCCAATTTCTAGTTTAGCCATTTGCTAACTTGAATGAGCGTAAAATAATTGAATTGTGCAGCTATTCTAGACTGCCCAAACATTATTGGACCAAACTGATCACATTATAATTTCACAAGGGGTTTGCAGTGTAAATGTATTAGTGGACCAGTGTGCATCACGACAGATGTTTTGTTGCCATGGCTTTAAAACCTGCCACCTCTTCCTGGGGGGCCTGGTTAGCATGCTGAAGTTTTAGAGAGTCAGCAGCGTGCAATCATCTTTCTGATGCTTCTAATCAGTTTAGCTAAATGACCTACATGACATCATAATGAAATATTATCAGTTTAGCTAAATGACCTACATGACATCATAATGAAATATTATACTATATATAACATAGATCATGATATCACTCTCTATATCGGATGTAGTCCATGATGTCCTTTATAAAAATGATATTACTCCTGAATAAAGGAAATAAAGTGTTGATTTGTAGCCTTGTACACCATGGACAGAAACATATCTACATACCTATCACATCTCTTCTCATGGAGGTTATATTATACATGATGTCCCCAGCACATACAATATGTATTCCAGATCATTTCCTTCAAAATCCAAGCCATTGTTATTATTTAAAGAGCCAGCAGTACATTTACAAAGCATACTTTCTCTAATCAAACTGTAGTCGGAGGGTCAGAGAGAACTCTAGCACAAGCATGATGTCCATGTTTAACCTTTTGGTGTCATGATCAGCTTCTTGTGTGGGCTGTGCCTGTAGCCCCTTCCCATGATGCTCAGCTGGTAGGGGTCCTCTCCTCGTGTAGCTTTTATTTATATGATCCTCTTACGAAAACATCACCTTTGGCTTCCCAGAGGGTTGAAACAGGATAAAACTAGTATCAATTAGGCCAAGAAAGAACTCTTCCTACAAACGAAGTATCCAAAACTTCAGACCTCAGTGGGTCTCTCTTTCATCGGGTTGCCAGAGGGTAAAGAGGTCTCTCCTTTGTTTATGTTTGATTTGGCAGGCGTTGCTAAGCATCATTTGTTGTCAGCAGAATATCAGGACAATGAGGGGTTTACCATCCCTTTATGAAACTAGTTTGTAGCTGCGTGTTCCGCTTCCTTTCGTGATATGCATATAGAGAACTACAGAAAGGCCTTGAACGATAAAACATCAAAAATATTGACAGAAAACGGACCCTGTCAAACACACACACAAAAAAACTATTTCCATAATGCATGGCCTGTAATTACTGATGAGGTCAGAGTGGATGTTAAAAGGGCTGTGTATCTGCATGACCTGGACTAGTAATCCATGTATCATAAATTAGAGTGTGAATAAAAAGAGGTGTTTGATTTTTCATTTAAAATAGAAGAAGTGTCACAATCGCTTTGTCATAAATATACCGAGAAAAGGCAATAAAGATATTGCTCTTAAAATATCTCTATTCCTGTAACTGTGATTCACGCTATTTCGTCTTCACGTCTTTACGACTTCTGAGGAAGCGTGAGTGTGTTCTTGCTATATTTAGTAGGACCACAAGACGTCATGGATAAAGAGATGTGAAAAAAAACTTTTGAACTGAGTAATATTTCTTTGTTTCTAATTCTTCAGTAGGCCTTTTTTAGCTTCAGAACTAAGATGTCATTTTAAGGCTAAAAGGATCAAAAGGTGTATATGTGTAAGATTTAGGGTTCTATGTACAGAATATGGCATAAATGGAATATGTATAACAATGTGTGCAATAGTGTATTTTTGTTACCTTGGAATGACATTTTTATATCTACAGATGCCACAAGTCCTATTCTACACTCACTTAGATAGCACCTTAGATGTTTTTCATGCACTTTGTGGCCACAGTCGTTTCTTCTTCACCTTAGGAAGGAGAAGGTGAGGTGAGTTGGTTGTAATCTGTAACTACACCACTTGATTTGATTAATAAAAGCACTCTGAGCCTACTGATATGTTAGCAGTTACTTATTACACAAACATATACACAATATATACTGCATATTATTCATCACTTGTCCCTCACTTAGTGAAATAAGCCCAATATTTACTCTCCTTTTAGCTCTGTTTAGGTCTCCACCAACTCCTGAGGGAATATCTGTCTCTTTAGCATGTTAATGTTTTTTTTTAGCCTGCTGTGGCAGAAAACAATACAATGAGAGTGGTGTGAACTAAAACAGTAAATTTGTGGGCCGAGAAAAAGAACCAATGAGCTGAAAGACGCTAAAACACTAAGCTGAATAGAGCTTGGTGATATTTTTTTATTCTATATTTAATCACATAACCTTTGCATATTAGAGGAAATTATTCCCATGTTAAAATCAAATCTCTCATTTGTGCAAGTGTTTTTTAATATATACAGTATGATAGGCTCCAAAATCATAAAAAGAAGTAGGGCACCTTTATCATTTACAGTAATAAAGTTAATGAATTTCTAAGAATTCTGTTCAGTGTTAGGGTAAGCATTAATGCAAAGTTTTATGGGTCTGACTGAGAGCTCAGGTTTAGTGACGGTCCTCAGACACCTAGTAATACACTTGTGTGTGCAGCTCCCTGTGGTGACCTGTCACCTGTTTGATTTCATGCTGCTAAGAGATGAGCGGGATGGTGCGGATGTCCGGGTGGTGAAACGGGCTGTCAAACACACCCATCATCTTATGCAAAGGTGTAACATAAGCCTTCATAAGACACCAGCACTGAAAAAAGCACACGCATTCTTATACCAGACTTTTATATCCCTCTTCACGAAGAGATGACACCGCCAAGATCTGCACCACAGAGTTTGTTGTCTTCCCGAAGCACTTAATGTGATCAGAGAATTAAAATTTCAGCGAGTCATTTAATGACGGCCCAGGCCAAAGGGCCTGCAATGCCAAGCTAGAGTTTCCCCCGGTTCTGCAGTCATATCTCTGGCATCCCGAGCCTTCTCATTTTGTTCATGCAGAGTACATTAAAGCGCTCCTGAATGCCTCGCTCGCTCTCTGCCTCTGTTTAATGTGATCAGATAGATTTATTATGAGCCATGAGATCATTGGGATTTTCTGTAATTGGGAGTCTTGCTGAATTGTATTAACAGGTCCACAACACTGTAAAGCAAAAGCATTTACATTTAATTACTTTTATTGAGCTCCTGCTCATTTTATTCGTAATGAAGCACATGCTGTGATTGAGAGCAGGAGGAAATTATATTTAAATAAGAAGAACAAATGTTGCCCTTGAACTGACAGGTTGGGTTCATGATGTCTCTTTTTATGTCTTTTTATTAATAAAAATGCACAGAGCACTCTGGGAATCTTGTAAATATGTAAATACAGACATTACAAGGACTTTTTTTTTCAGAGGATATTTTAACAGCTTAGGGCCAAGGATTAGCTGGCATCTCTCACCCACTTTTTTTTTTTTCTTTTTTGTTCTTTGAAAATTTATCTGCTCTTCAAGTTGAGCAAAGGGCTTCTCAGTTACACTTGAATGAATGGAGCATATCAGAGTAGTAACGCTTTGATGAGCATATTATGCATTTCAGGGGATTAGTGTTGAGTTTGTAATGCTCAAAAACAACTCAAAAATGGGCTAATTTAACAGTTTCACACTCATTAAGTCCCCCACTTCTTTTTTTTTAATCCTGTGCACTGCGTCTGTATGCTTTGGACGGTGGCCAATGTATGTGTACAGCTATGAGATATCAATGTCAGCAGCACTTTTGGCATGCATGTCTGCATGTGTTTGTGTGTCAGAATTTCTCTGTGTGTGTATGTGTGTGTAAATTTGTGTCAGTGTGTCTGAGCTGTAGATGCTTTGTCTCGTTAATGAGAGACGTTCAGGGCCTCCACGGGGGCCTGTGGAAGATAATCTTCTCCTGTTTTGCTATGAAAGCTCTTCTCGACGTAACCGAAGAAACTCACTCAAATGGCGGAGGGCTTGGTTGAATAATTCAGCATTTACAATCAATTTTGGTCCCCACCTCATCTCGACACCTCTTTGGACCACAGGGCCTGCAGGCTCATCATGGGAATGTTGACAATTCCCTGTACAATGCACTCTCTGGCCCCGTGGCAACATGAGAGGCTGTGGGAGCATGGATTTTTGTGAGTTTGCAACTTAGTACATTGAATTATTAAACCCCCCCAAATGCTGTTTTATTGTAGAGTAAAAGCATGTCCTTTTTTTAAAAAAATAAGAAACTGACTTTATTGTATTATTTTCAGGTGAAGACTGGATACACAGTAAAGGCATGCTTGACTCAAAGTAGCATTCCAATGCAATGCAGGAAACATTTTGACACAAGAGGAAAGCAAATCTATTGAAGACAGATGCAAAAGTCAGATTCTATATCGTTACAGTGAACTGTGCAGTGGTAGAAAGTGCACTTACTCAATATATACATGTATTTGTAGACTGTTGATACTTTTCAGATTAATATTTTACGCAAAACACATTATCATATTAGTACAACATATGATTTATTGTCAGATTAAACCAATCAACGTTAAAATGCTGGTGACACATAGGCTGATCAATAATAATAATAATCAAATAATGCAACACTCGGAAAGAAGATAACCTGCTTCCTGATCCCGGAAGGGGTCACAAGATGAACCTAAGGGGTATAGATGTTAATCCTGTGGTAGGAAGTACAAAAAAAAGAAGAAGAAATTACATGTAGTTTTCTGACTTTTCTGTTTTCAAACGTACTTTTACCTTTTGGGGTCTCTAGGACTCCACAATTTGATTGAATTGCTCATGACAACAAGACATGCGTGTGCGACAAAAGTGCAATGAACTGTGCGATACACTGTATATATTTTTATCTTGGCTTTTATTGCTGCAATTAAAAAGGAAAAGTCGAGAATGCATGGATTTCACTTACAATTGATTATACAAATGTAGCAACTCTGCATTCGCCTATGCCCAGCTATGTTATATAGCTACGTACAGTATATGCGCAAATGTGTGCTGAGAGTTTGTTGGCCTGGCAGGTGTCAGCTTTCCAGAGGTATGATTTGGCTGTGACGAAGCCAGGTGGTGGGGGTGTCGCGGTTGAGGTGGTGCTGCTGCGGCGGGTAGCTATATTCTCCTGTACAATAAGCTGCAGTATAATAGTCCCGTGGATTACCTCAATTGCAGGTGATAACAGACAGGCAGCGGAGCGCACAGGCTGATACAGGACACCCACTCCCGTGTGGGAAGCCGTATGAATTATTTCTTGTTTGCCCGCAGACTATGGGGGCTGGGGCCCAGTGATGGGTGGGAGGATGTGGGTGTGTGTGTGTGTGTGTGTGTGTGAGGTGGGGGGTGCTAATGCTATGACTCAGTTTGACTTTACAGGTAGAGCGGGTGGAGCATCCAAAATTACTTCCGTGACTCATCGCAGATACTTTATACTTAGTATTGAATTTTTATTTATTTATTTATTTATTTTTTGACATAATCATTTTGTTGTAACAAATCTGGTATTTTTTTTTAATGAAAAGAATATAATGAAATACATTTGCTTTTTAATTTGCTGGTTTGGGGTGACAAATCGTAGCCACATCCTCCATGTCACAATCCATCAAATGCTGGGAAGTGTTATGTGTGTATGTGTGCGTGTCAGTGAGCGTGTCAGTCACAGATACCGTATCAAGCAGGAGGCCATAGCTCCGCTCGGTGCAACGCAGTATGCAGGATTCTTTGTCAATGGTGGAATCATGGAGGAAGGTGATACCTGGTTTAAGCATGATTAAATTGACACCCCATAGAGTGTCTCAGATACGTTTTTGTGCTCTTGATACTGTGGCAGCAGCTTATTCAACGCTGTCTCGCGTTCAGTCTCACCTGTCATGCTGACATCATTGCATTGCAATTACAGTGAGTGAGAGAGAGAATACATTAGGCCAGCGCGGTGGGAAGAGGATCAAGGCAATGTTATCTCTTTGTCTCCCGGGCTATCTGTCTTTCTCCTGCCTTTGATTTTAAGGAGCACCAATGTGAACCGAGGACTCCCTTGGACATTCATACTTTTTTTGTGTGTGAAAAATTATGCCAAAAAAGACCTCAATGGGAATTGGATTTCCTCAAGTTACCACACGAATGTTGGAAATATAACTTCAGAAATTACCTCCAAAACCTCTCAAATGATAACTTTTGCTTTCAGTTTTTTATTGGCTATTTCAAATAAAATATAAAAGCTGAATTAAAACGCTTGTGATAGTTGTTGACGTTTGCGTCAGATTCTCCGGACAGTTGAACACAGAACTAGCACATCTTACCCTGAAATAAATTATTTCTTTTCATACACAGTAAGCAAGAGTCTACTGTATGCATGGCAGCCATCCAAAAAAGTATTCATCTTCACAGTCATCTGTGGACCTCTAAAAGACTAAAAGAGTAACTTCCTGAACATCTGCTCCCAAGATCAGAGCTCCCTGAGACTATTTTGGTGTTTGCAGTTGCTCAGAGGTCTGGAGTTCATGCTCTGTGCTGTATTTATTATTTACATAATTCAAATGTAGACAGTATTTATTTTCTCTTTGTTCCATTCAAATGTCCTACATTTCTGTCCAAACACATGTTCCTCCTTCGATGTAACTGCTTGGTGACATTAGACTGTTAATGTGACTGTTCTGGAAATGTGCAAAAAAGTGGTTTTAATGCAGTTCATTAATACATTGCAGGTAGGTAGGTGAGACGGCTCCTTAGAATCAGACCGAGAGAGAGAGAGAGAGAGAGAGAGAGAGAGAGAGAGAGAGAGGCACTAGAGAGTGAAGAGGAGTCACAAAGAGGAGCTTTGTTTATGGCCGTCTCTCTTGGCCACACGCAGGGCTTAGCAAGAGAGCATTTCCTGTACTGATTCATTCTCCACTCCATCATTTGTGTAACTCACATCTCTGTTAACAAAAGGAATCAAATACGTCTGTGGCTGCATGCATGCATTATTTTTCAGTGACATTCTCATGTTGCAAGATTAGTGTGGTGTCCTTTTTAATCTCACCAGTTGAATCACCATACAGGAAAGAACACATGCTGCAAGCAGACAATGATAATAACAACAATAATAATATTAATATGAATAATAATAATAATAATTTTCATGGTTGATTGGCAAGCCTGGTTGCAGCCAGCTGCACTGGGACCCCAGACCTCCAGGGGGCTTAAATGACCCAGGTACACTTCATGTCATTTGGTTTTGGCTTTTAATTTGCAACACTGCAGTCAAACTACAAAGGAAAAGAGACCCATGGGTGCTGCTTAAAACAAAGAAATAAATATAACAAAACGAGGTTTCCTAACTCAGAGCTTTAAAAAGGCCTGTCTGTAAACAAAAGAAACAGAAGAAAATCAAACATATTTAAAGCAACAACCCTGTGTTTCTATACATTTCTGAGTATGGGGACGTGTGTATTTACTGAATCTTAAACCTTGGCTAGTCCCCAAGTAGCAACATGAGTGGAGTAAACTTCACAATGATACAATCTATGCACAGAATTAAACACTTATTATAGGAGCATTATAGGAGCTGCATTATCTTATGTGTGTGTGTTTCTAAATCTAGTTATGTTTAATAAGCCCCACATATAAATGACACAGGAAACCATAGGTGGAATCATTCTAACATAGAAGTTGTTTGATTTGTGCCATATTATGAAGATGGAATGTGTGGCCTGCCATCTGCACTGTACTTAATGAGAGCTTGGAGGTGACAATGCACCCAGTGTGGTAGTTGGGGGGGCCAATAGTGGGCCCTACAGTATATTTTACCATGGGGGCCGACTTAACTGCCCCCTTCAGCCATGCTGAATGTTGCATGTTTTGATTGGCAGTTTTAGAGACAGTGCAAAGATAAATACTTCCGAATAAACAATCTATTGATTTAAGGTGATTTCAAAGATGACATGTAGCATCTTGACCTCCCCCCTAGAGGTACTTTTCTTTGACACTCTTGACTTCACTTTTTCAATTTTAAAGCATTATTTAGACTCTTTGGTGAGCTCTTTGGCTATAGATCTATTTTTATTAAGATAAACAGATTTATGTTTTTGACAGATTATATTACAAGTTACAAATCCCCTGTTTGACGCAATATTGGTGAGTGTGTTATAATCAGGGGATGCCAAAGAGTTTGATGGACACTGTGGGCAGGATATCCCAGCCCTGCAGCTAATTTTGAGGACATGTAAATATGCTCATTTGCAGAGGTTGGAAGAGTAATAAAACATGCGGGCCATTCCTTCACCAGAGCCTAGTTACGCTTGGCTCTGCCTCTGTGTTTGGGCCCAGCAGGCAGTGTGTCACAGCAGCCTCTCTGTGTGTGGCCTCGTTGTTTTGTCATCATTTCTTATGTGTTTAGGAATCGTCGGCAACGATCTGACCGCAGCGTGTCGTCTTGTGAGTTGAATGTGGAGAAAGTGCACACGTGGCCTGGGTGTCCCCTGCTCGGTTTAGCTGTAAACATATGCAAACGCACAAATACAAAGATACGCATGTATGTAAACACACACACATACACAAATGCACTTTGGGTTGCCGCTTCCTTGACTGATTTATGGAGGCCATAAAGATATAATTGCTTTGGTTACATATGGAGCAGCAGTGCCAAGTGCCACATGCAGAGAGCTGTAGCTGTCCCTGTGTCAGCTGCTGCCCTCTATGTCGCTCTCGTCCTCAAGCAATTGAGGGAAACACCTGAGCCGTTTTCCATATGATGCCAGCATTGGCAAGAGGGAGAGAGGAAAGCACCAGGACATGGGCGGCTGTCTTGCTAATGGGACACTTAGACGTCTGGGCTTATGTCATTCAGTCCCAGCGCGCTGCATCCAATCGCCCCCCTATCGCTGGGATCCAGCTCAGCGGCGATCGATCTGCGGCTAGCCTCCTCCACCCCGGCGGTCATGGCTCAGGCAACCGGAGCCGTCAGGGTCCTGAGGCGTCCCTCTCACCGTCTACCTCCCCCAGCCCCAACACACATACACACACACACACACACACACACACACACACATAGACAGTGTACCGTCCCACTGCCCCTGCAACTCCTGGCCTGACCTTGATCTGCCTCTGGAGAACCCAACAGGAGCACTTTGTAGTTGTACACAGACAGAAGCATAACTTCTTAGATGAAAGAAGAGAGAGACATGAAGCAAATTAATTCAAAGTCATGCTGAAGTCATCTTAGATTCTAGGTTCATTCCCAATGAGCAATGTATGCTGCAACTGGTATTGTAATGATGAAGCAAAATGGCAGTTATGCTCTGACCTCCAGCTGATGGACAATTTTGGTAAACACCCATGCCAATACACAAAAAGTTGTTTAAGTAATGCTTCCTGGGTGTTTCTGTGTATGATTATTTATTGTACTCAATTTAAAGTCTATTGTGTAAATAGTGTAAAGATCTGATATAGATGACTACAGTAGTCTCTTTGACATATTAAAAACATGTATGAACAAAGTCTAGGTTAGTTTACCCTTTGCAGTAGAAATCTGCATTTCAACAGTCAATCAAGTTTGGAAATCATTGTAATGTCTTCTTTTTTAGTCATGGTAGCAGTGTAGCACTACAGCAATGTCAGTCAGTTCACCACTTTGCTCCAGAGTCAAACATCTCAACAACTCGCAATTGGATGCCATGAAATTTGGAACAGATATATGTGGTGCTGACAGAATGAGTCCTAATGACTTTGGTGGTCCTCTGACTTTTCCTCTAGCGCCATCATAAGGTTCACACTTGTGGTTTTGAGTGAATTATTTTGAAAACTACTGGATTTGTCCCCCAGGATGAACTGTAATAACTTTGGTGACCCCTTCACTTTTCCTGTAACACCGTCATCAGGTCAGAATTTGATTTGTCCAATGTTATGATGCACAATAGTCAGCCTCAGCTGTATATTGTGTTTGTGCTAGCAGATGTCAGTATGCTAACAGGCTAAATTAACATGATGAATATGGTAAATATTATACCTGCTACACATCGGCATGTTAGCACTGTCATTGAGAGCTTCTTGCCATGCTTCTAGTAGCATTTAGCTCAAATCATCTTTGTGCCTGTGGTGCATCCTAACAGATGCTAGCACGGCTGCAGACTCTTGAAGTCTGAGTAATGAAGTTTGAGTTCCTAAAAGTAGGGCTCCATTTCTCTTCAGCCATGGTGGCCAGCGCTCAGCATGCAAACAGCATCTTCTTGATTTATCCCAAACAACTTGGAGAAGAGTTAAGAATGGGAAATATAGCAAGAATCCAACTCTGTTTTCAATAAAACTCTGTTTCCAATGAAATGTTTTGATAGGCTACTAGTTTGTTTCACCCAATATCATTTGGGGGACATGTACTTTAATTGCTGCCTAGCAACATTTTTCCCAGTTTCGTGTGGTGTGGCATTCTGATACTGCACAGATATCATAGGGTCAAAATCCAGGTGGATACTACGGCAACGTACCAAACATAGGATTTGGTGATTCTGAACTTATTCTTAACATGTCATTCACTTTAGGTTCTGAAACAAAGACTATAGGTTTTATTGACTGAGTCCAGGAATGACATCTAATTTTATTGTATTAATTATGTTTAACTATAAACACATAATTGTGATTTAGTTGCCATGAGTGGATAGGGGAAACAAAATCATAGACAACAGATTATTATGACTTTAAATGTGATTATGAATATTTTTCCCCAGTACGTTCAATATAAACATTTTCTCATTATGTTGCTAGGACTAAGGGTTGCCAAGTCATAAGCAGGCTACAGGTTGAATCACCGGTACACAGAGGACAGTAGGTGATTAAAGTATCTATCTATGCTTCCTGTATTGCCATGATCGTACAGGTCATCTATCATGATGCATGCCTTCTCGTGTTGCGTGGATCTTGTGGCCCTGACATGAACAATGTGCTGTGAGGACGGTGGGGCCTATAAGCTTATGAGTGGCCCTCCACCTCTTCCCATCATTGTCATCTAATATTGATGCTGTGTCTCCTTAGCTAAGCTCCGGTAATGAGGGGCTGATTTGAGATCAGAACGCTGATAGAGATGATAATCTGCATATGCTCGCTCATGAAAATGGAGAAGGGCCCTCTTAAAATAACCCTGTTTGTCTGGCTGCATAAACCTTCAGCATAAACAGACAAGAGGCAGATATCTTAAGTGTGACTGGAAAAGTGAGGTGATTCCTCCTCAATGCAGACCGGACTCGGGGCTTGTCAGTGTGAGAATTAGAAGAGAAAATGGCACCAGAAATTAAATTCTCATGAATTCAAAACTAAAGTATCGGAGTAGACCTATTACATTATTTATCAGTTACAAAATATTTTAAATAGGTCTCTCTAAATATTTATATGAAATTGAAACCTTTTATGTCTCTGCTTCACTTTTCCCCTTTTTTCTCTCCCTCACACACAAACACAGAGAGCATTCACAAAACACACTTTGAAATACAGGATGTGAATATCCTGATGTTCTACAAAACAAAGTTTGTTTTTGTCTACATGCAATACCAAAAAGCCTATATTCAAAAGAAGCATTTGCAATCACGCTATTGCAATGACGCCGCTGTTTATAGAAAGCGAAACACGCACAGAAAGCACGCTGAGTGGCTGGAGGGGGCTTGTTTGCAGTTTGCTTGTATTCTAATATCTCCTTTATGCAAAGCTTTACTGAAACGCTGTGTGTGGTCCACTTCGGCCAGATCTGCCGAGCGGATGGCCGCGGTGGCCGCGTTGTTGTCTTTTTGACTTCATTTTTCAACATTGGCCGGTGTTGCTTATAATAAAACCAGATTATGAAAACATTTCGGAGTCCCGACATGCACTGACAAATTCAAACATCAACAGGGAGATATGACAAAAAGGGCACCCAAAGCACTCTGCCAATGTTCATGTAAACAGCATTAGTCAATGAATTGAAGGTTATTTGTCTATATTTCATCATTCTATTTTCAGGTTGGTTCTATAAACAGCCAGAATTCCAGGGAATGAACCAAGGTGGGGGTTTCCAGGTTATTCTAGTCTCTTCGTGCTCCTGCAGAGTACAACACCTGCGAAAGAACTGGTGTGTACGATTTATTAGCACCTAGTGGTCAGGTTGCAGATTACAATCAACCAAATACCCCTCACCTCAACCTCCCCTTCCAAGCATGTAGGAGAATCTATGGTGGCCGCAAAAAAACATTTGGTTTGTGTGTTCTGGGCTTCCAAGAAAGGATGGCCATATGTGACTTAAATACGTATGCTTCCTGTATGGCAGACTCTGGAACTCTCTCTGCTGATCTATACACACTGCACCTTTAACCTATTTCAGTTTTACTGATCAAATCAATCAACTGTCAAAATAATAACAGTTTTTTCAGGAATTATTTCTTGAATTTTGACAAAAAAATGACGAAATTAAATCATCTTAACAGTGCCTGGGATTTCTATCCAGTTTTCAACCACCTGTTGGAGGCTGCATCACAGCTAATCATTCTAAAGCCCACAGTGCGTCCCTCTGATGGTCCAGTTTGGGCCTCCTCCCTACCCACGACCACCTCTCTGGAGAAATATCACACTGTTGCGGGTGCTAATCATGTTGAGCGGTTTAGTCTTTCATAAACAAAGTGTAAAAATTAGGCCACACTAACAATCTGGTAATTCAGTAGCGGTTGGCGGACGTTGCTGCTATTCCATTTCAGGCTGGATTATGAATCTGTGTGCAAAGCCGTTGCCCTCTTAATGATGGCCCTGTGATATTACAGCTGCTCACAATTAGCCAGGACTCCCCCCACGGCCGCCAGAGCTCCCCTACGTAAATAAACGGTGGGACGGGGGAGGCTGGGCACAGTAAGCGCTGAAACAACACGGCTGATTTGGACATCTGGTCTGGTAATAGAAACGTCTCTTCCACACTTTGACGTAATGAATAGGGATCAGAGTGCTGCTTTAAAAGCGACTTGTATGGATGATGGAGACACGGCGTGATTCATACATTACTGTTTGGTCTTATGTTAAGTGTGTGGAGGGGAGGGCTATTGCAGGTCATAGAGGGAGGGAGGGGGCCTCTGAAGCTTGTAGGATCTGGACAAAATAACGGAAACATCACATGATAAGGAAGTAAATTTCAATAAAAACTACGACACCATGGCAATACTAGGTCCATTCACCCCCTTTAAAAGATTGTGGTTTTCAAAAGAAAGATTAAAAATAAGAACTCAAAGACTGAGAAATACTTATAATAATCGCTAATTTAGGTTAAAAAAAAAAAAAAAACGTTAAAAAAAATAAGAA
>NC_040023.1:24903102-24917802 GCF_000972845.2 Larimichthys crocea
CAAATAAATAAGTATATAATGTTAAATATATGAAGTCTCTAGCCTTGACAAAGCTTGAATAATATGTCTTGTGACAAGTGCACTGATCTTCAGGTATAAAATTAGTGGAGTGGACTGCTCATTTCAGGAGCTACAACAAGGCCAAAACTGCAGGATTTTGAAGGTCTGAATATCTTCACCAGACATAAAACTCTACTTTTCTGTCTCTAACAGTACAGCATGGAAGTGGATATGTAATCTAATGATCTACTGGTGTTCATTAGATCTGATGAGCGCTCTTCTGCATCATAATGGGTGTATAATGGCAGAGCAGTACAAGTCCATTCTACAGGACCAAGAGCACCCTAGGGTACAACCAGTGTTCCTCCATGATGTGCCCATTTTCCTTGATGATGATGCCCTTATATACTGTGGTCTGCACTGCAAAAAGCCTCAAATATGGCAGTTATACAAATACTTGCAAGTTTGATAAGCTAAGCTGTATCATTTTTTATTTATTTTTTTTATTTTTAAATTAAATTTTAGTCAAATATTAAAAACAATATGCGTTTCAAATATTTTGTCCAACTCCTTTTTTATTCACTCATTTAATCAAGTACAGACAGACCCCCCAATATTGTGCAAATTTTACTTTTTATTTCTTATCTTACACCTCTCCTCATTAGTTTTCTCATATTCCTCACATGGGTGACTGGAGTCAGAGCAGTTAACCAAAGCCTCTCTCCCTCAGTCCAGTGATCAGTAATCAATCTGCTTTGATACATAGTTTCGTAACCTTGACTTTCAAGATAAAGTTGCCCCTATCCATCGGAAAGGTCAGGAGCAGCTGTTAATTAACCAAGAGGGAAATGAACTAATGGGGCTTTTCGAGTGGCATTTAAAGAGACACCTAATCCCATGGAAAGAACAGTCACAGTATCACATTTTTTATTCGGTGTACAGTTCCATGCTCGGCCAATAGCAGTCACAGTTTTTGTGTTAGACATTCACAGTTACAATTTGTATGCAATATTCTTATTTTTGTGTTTTAATTTAAGCTGTATTGTGTTTACTTGTGGGATTATTGCATGGTGCACATTTACTTTTTCTTACCTCTGAGATGACAGGAGATTATATGTTGATCATTAGTGCCTCCTGCTGTGAGGGCTGACCAGTTTGGTTGGCGATGTAGGCAAAAGTTATTGAAGTGGCTTGTGAGGCTCCGCCAGTGTGCTCTATCTAACTGACTAAAATAAGTATAACATTTTGTGTTGGGATAAAACAGCAAAGCTCAAGTTTTTGTCTTTAAAAACCTCTACCTGTGTAAATGTTCTCAGGGTGGCAGGTGGCTTGGGTCTATCCCAGAATGCATGGAAACTCAATGAAAAACCCTGCCTGTCACAAAGCCAACAAACATAGACCAAACACTTAGGTTCATATTTATGGAAATTTGGAGTCAACCTGGCTGTAGAGGAACTCCTGGAGTGCTCAAGGCAAACATACAAACTCCACACTGAGAGCAAAGCAAACCCACATCCTGTTATCTGTGACTTCACAATAATATCAGCAACTGTTAATGTTCCTTACACTGACTTACACCCCCCATTGACTTCAAACAGTGATTTCCACTTTGTGTGGTTTTGATCACATATCTGCCTGAGTGGCCATGGCTGTCGCTGCTGCGCTTTGCATATGCAATTGTATATGCAAGCGTTTACCCCTAGAATGGCGTTTATACACTGTGTGCACAGGCTTTGGGAGCTAACGTGGCATGCAGGGTACATGTCCTCAACAGGGCGTGCAGGATGCACAGGATGCAATTTTACAACAGCAAACTGTCTCAGAGCAGTCAGCGTGATCTGCATCATGCTGCTCCGAGCGTCACCTGCAGTTTCTCCTTCTTTTGACTTCTCGCTGTTTCAAAATAAGGCTTCCATTTTGTGGTTTTACACTGCGACGCAGGGAGCATGCTTTGTCTCTAATGTGTCTTTACTTTCTCCTTCCCTTGCCTTTATCTTGGTCTTTTCTACCCTCCTCCTCGCCCTCATCCCCCACCGCAGCTGTACATGCATGACGCCTTGTATCGCCATCTGGTCCACATTGGGGACTGCCACCGTCATCTGCTGATAATTACTGTCACCTGCACATTGCGCAGTGCGATAAACACTTGGCGTTACCAGTGGCGAGCCGCGGCACCGCAACGCTTGTTTAGGCCGCCTCAAAGCTGGTGGGAGAGAGAGCTGGCAGCAAAGACAGAGGACAGACTCAATGCAACACACGAGGAATTAATTGCAGCATGATGTGCCTTTTCACAAATCTGCAACCAGGTGAAAAGAATATACCTGTATCACAGTTCAGACCAACCATATCTAACAGGATTCATGGCTGCACTAAGTTTGCCACATCCCCTGTTTGTCATTACTGCCATGATTTTCAGGTCAAGGCACAGAGGGTTTACCACTTACATGTTTATACGTCTAAATCACTGACCTTCGCTTGCACAGGAAATCCATCTGTGCTGATATACAGTATCTCAATGATAAATACTTCCCCTCAAATATTTATAATAGGATCAGGAAACCACAAGAACATAATAGTTTAAATTAGACCCATCAAACGCAAGTGGCTTGTTAGACAACATCCAATTTTTTGAAGTTCAGGACACTTTTTTCACACGCTGTGGTGGGTAAAAAAAAAAAAAAAAAAAGTAAAGAAAAGAAAAAAGAAAAACCTCAGGAGTCAAGGGTTGCAATCATAATGATTTAATGATGGGCTTATCCTTGCTGCAGTACAGTGTAAATCCTAGCAGCCGGAGAATATAGCTTTGTCCCCTCTAGTGGTTTATCCTCCGGTGCTTCAGTCTCTAAATCTGCTGGTGACACTGACAATTATTTGACCCTTGTGAGGAAGTTGAACACTTAACCGCTAAAAACACAAAGGTTCAGAAGTTTGGAAGGAAAGCAATTATGTTTTTTTATGTTTTAAATACATGTGCAGACTTCCTTTCGGTCTTAAAAAAGATTCTGTGTGAAAAGGCGTTTTCATTTGAAGGGCTGGAATTGTCTGTTACGCTTTTTTCTTTTTGTTTAAACAGTCATGTTTCATTGTTTTGTCATTAAGTTGTAATCTACATGCTAATATTTTTGATGAAATTAAAAGAAACTGAAGAGCACAAGTCTGCTAATGGTTGATTTCTATTATTTGTATGTATGTGTGAGTTCTGGAGGTATTACAGAGTATTGCATCCATTTACTTGAAAGTAACAACCCAGAAATAGACATGTTTGCATCCAAATGTATCACAAATCTTAACCGAATTTCAAATGATTGAGCAAAAGAAAATAAGAATGAATGTTTCTATCTACTAGCATTATCTAAATATTAGAAGTTAGTTGAAGGTGACCCTGATCCTCCAGTCAGAATCATAAGAGCACCAACAGACCTCAACCAGGGAAAAGTAATACAGAAAACACAATAGAAATATGACATTTTGTTTCATGTATTAATGTTAAGGTCGTTCTGTCCTACTCTGTGTATAATCATCATGAATGCATTACAGAGCTGTAGGTGTGATGACTGTCAGCTGATCAGTGAGTTAGACCGTTGGTATGTCAGAAGGTATTTGAAAAGGGTATTTTTATATTTTTATCATAGATTGTACATAACATGGATGTACTATGTATGACGTCACCCACAGGTTTCTGGAGACCCATTGTGAAGCTCAGAGTATGGTGGATCAGGCTGTGACATCTTGGCAATCCTGCTTGTGCCGGCTCCTCACTGGCGTGGGATGAGCTGAGCCGAACTGAGTGAAGCCTGGGTGCTCAAACAAGCCACCTATGACAGCATACCTGTCAATCAAAGTGGCCACACTTTTAATTATGCATAACTTTAAGCCTTAATATAATTTGACCTAAACTGTTTTTTGTACCAGACTGTAAACATGTTTATTTCTGCTGTGAAGTTGGACATTTTAATATGGGCACTTATGGTGACTTACTCATTTTGTAGCCATTGTCAAGAGGTCACTTGAGGAGCCATTTTCATCAAACTTTTTTAGTATCAAAATGTGATTATGTAAACAGTTTTTTTTTTCTTAAAGTCAAACTTACATTTGTGTACAGTGAAGATACAAAATGTTTTGTTTTTTTTAACTTTTTCCATCAAGTCTACACGGTGTTGGTTGTATATATATAATATTGTTGACAGTACCAACTGTCTGTTAAACAACATTCCACATTTGGGAGGACCATTCATGTTGTAAAGATCTTAAGCTTGCTTACTTTCATTCATGTTATTTCAACATCTACTGAGTCACTGGCAACTGTAATAGCCTATACTCAAAGCTGTATAGCCAGCAAGGTGGACTACATTTGATTGCACCATCTCCTTTATGCTAAACTGAGGTGGCCACGAAATGCATAGAATACAAAAAAACGCCTCATCTAGAGACAGCGTTTAGTTCATCCGTTCTGGGCTAATGTAGAAACATGGTGGTCCAACATGGCAGACTCCGTGGAAGACAATAGATATAAAAGGCTCATTCTATGGTAACAAAAACACAATGATTATGCTATAGCCTACGCTTATTTTCAGGTGATTACATGCCAATGAAAACACAGTTATGCATATTCCATTCAATTTCTGTCCTATTCTGTACAAAAATCTCCCTAAATCTTACACACTGGACCTTTAAGTTGCACTTTAAATGTAAGTGTTAGGAAATAAAGGCTTGCCTATGACATCTATTTTACACTTCTGTCTAATTTGAAATGCCTTATTCCCTTAACGTGTGAATGTTCCCATTGTTTCCAAGGGTGACGATGTCTTGGACATTACTTTAAAAAAAAATCTTCCAAAGGAGCACTGGGTGCAACTCGACCTGTCTACTCTTACTGAATTATATTAATGCTCTTTCCTTGACAATTGAAGAGTGGGCCGAAAATGTCCCTGATTGGAGTTCCTAAACTGTCCCCAGTGTCCTGAGAGCAGCTGATAATTGTGAGCGGGATAGATGTGTATATCAAATAGTTTACAAAATGAAGCCAGCTGTGTTTCCCCTGCATACTGTGGCTTCCTGACACGCACCATTAAACCTTATTAGCTACTTCCTTTAACTGAGATCCTCCTCACCCCATCTTCCACCCCTCATATTAACGTTTTTCTGTTCTTCCAACTGGAAATTATTTGCTTTATTGTAGAGTGTCAACCTCTTGCTGTAGTTTTCTGACGCGATGTAATTGGCACTTTAGAATATAATCATGGATGAGAGCTGTGTGATTGTGGTCTTTTATGCACAAATTTCAGCAGATTGTTGATCACTTTGTTCTGCCTTCGCCCACTTGGTCTCGCTGTGTACACGACTCATCTCTGATGCCTCTGTCAGTCTGGGTACCTTCTCCCAAAGGTCCTCTGTTCACTGCGCCGCTCACAAGCCATTAGCTTCGAAATGACTCATAAAGAATCAATTGAAAATGATCACAATAGGATGTGAATATCGGAGGGGACGCTGCATGAACAGATGTTGGCATAGACGCTGCATGTCAGACACATTATTGCTTTCTACAGACATTACCAGCGCAGCCAAATGGGAGAGATAATCGCAGTAACGTTTTGATATGACAATAATTTCTTGGAAGGCGAGAGAGAAAAAAAAGTGGGCTTAAATGACTCTAAATATAGGGACAGGTTAGTTTTTGAGTACAGCTAGTGGAAGGACTCACTACCAGACAAGCTAGCATCATAAATCAGGACATACAGAAAAGTGGATGGCATAGTATTTGCGCGAGGTTACCATATGACGCTCAGGCTTTATTAAGCAAAGTTATAAAGGTGATGTATCGCTGGGGGTTGAGAATGTTGATGTAACCCAAAGTTGTTGAAGTACTTCTTGTACCTGGGTGGTCCCAGTGAGAATAGAGTGCATGATGTGTGTGTTTATGTGTGCTTGTATTAGTGGGTGTGGGGTTGGTGCTGCCCTTTTTATAACTGATAGCTTCCTATGTGGACAGATATAGCAAAAACACTGTTGTCTCATAATATAAAATTAGAGCAGTTAACCCCTGCAGCGATGGGGGGGATTGATTGAAGCCTCTTAAAATGGGGCCCTTATGCAGGGCAGGAAGTAATGCTGATGATTGTGAGAACCCAGGATGGTAAGTGACAACACACCAAGTGATTAGTTACTGAGTCAATATTGGGTTTTTTTATTTGATTTACGTTGAGGTTGTTATGAGTAGGCTATGCCTTTTTGGATTTGTTGTCAACACACATCTTTTCGTGGCTCTGTGGGAAATCACATTTTCATTATTTGTGTGTACAAATGATGAGTGTTTGTGTGGAATAGCAAGCTCTTGTCATTATGTTTCCATTTTAAACAAAGGTTCAGGCAATATTTAGGGGAATGTCACAAGATTAATCATGTGATCATCACGTCATGGTATTTCTTTGCTGCCTGCTTCCCTAATATCAGCCGCTGCAGTGATAGACAGGGTGGTGACGTAGCAAGGGCCCTAATCCGGACTTCAATCAAGTAGTTACAAGTTAGTTAGTAAATAGTATGCCTCTGACACCTTCGCTCTTTTTTCTTTTATGTTTTATGGGAATTGTTCCATGTTTTGGAGCCATGTAAGACTGACATAAGTGCTTTGTCTACTGCAGATGAAGCAGAAGTTTCCATTTATTGTAATGTAGTTTTTTTGTTTGTTTTTTTATTTGCAATATCCACACAGTGTTTTTTTTTTTTATGTGGAAACTGAATTCCTACACAAAGCGTTCTATTTGTTTTGACCACATTTTACTGGCTGGTTTACCTCCGGTAAGCGCAGAACATGTGATTAGTTCCCTTCACTAAACTGCATGCCCTAGTCTGGCCTGTTTTTACCATTTGTACTGGCGAGTCACCACTCTGCAATTTTGCATCACTGGAGCTTATGAATCACAGGAAAGTAACATAAGAGTGATACGACTGAAGCATTTGAAAATGTATTCAGTTAAAGATCTCTGGATGGAAAACTGTATGAGAGGAGGTCTCTGTTTATTTTAATTTCATTATTTCACAACGAAAGTAGAAGGTAAAATAAACATGGGGAGAATATTTAATATAATCATGTAATAAACTTACATATGAGATTGCTACATTGATATTTTCATCAAACAAACATCTGACATTTATCCTCATGCTCTGTAGTGCATCTCTCTGCCATAAGACAGCCAGATTAATGTGTTACTTGACGATACTGAGGGCCAGAAACAGATATTTCTTCCCTTTTTCTCTTAGAGGAGCCCCACATGTCCTTGAAGCTTTGCGAAGTGTGATTTGTAAATGAGATAGGCGAGTATTACAGACCCTTGGTATTTCTCTTGGCGCCCTGCGATCAATTAAAGCGCGACAATAATAAATGTATACATTTAGAGGGATTTCGCTGCGGTGACAAATGATTTTACCCTTGAGCTATTGACATTGTCTGGGAATAAGCTGTGTCTGTCCCTGTTGTGTATTCTGTCTGAGGGTCCCTTCCTCTGCTCGGGGAGTCTAAGGACATGGCAGACACATATTCATCATTAACATGTGAGCATGGATGAACACACACACACACATGCACACACACACTGGCATACACATGCATTTTCCCATGCATGCAACTACCTTCTGCTTAATGGGTGTAAAGTCTCTGCATTGTTGTACATTTCTCGACTCACAGGTCAAAAGAAAAGTTAGATTTAATCATTGTTCTTACTTATAATGGGATTTAGAAAGAAATATTTGTGTGCTTCTGTTGCTCGCTGATACCATCTTTAGATCGAGGTAATTGGATCCCCTGTAGTCAACTGAACGATGATTGTGAGCTCTCTTATTAAGTGGGACGAGAAAATTGAAGACTCGATGTGGTTACATGCTCTTTGTTGCACGGGTGACATTTTCTTTGCTCATTAATTTCACAACTCTCTTTTCAAATGTTTGTCCCATTTCTCCTTCTCCATGGCAAGCAGATTTACTCCTGACTGCTCTATGTCACCCACTTTTCATACTTTTCTTTTGGATCTGACATGAAAAATGGAAAATATATCTTATAATCCCCCTTTGATTTTATTCATGGGTTTGATATGTTACCTAGTTCATATGATTGATTGGTTGAGGGGGTGATGGAATCGTAGTAATAGAAGTCATTAAGCTGGTGGGGATCTAATATTACCAATCTGCTAGCCCCTGAAAGATCCATCAATAGGTGAGATATTTTCTCGTGGAGAGGGGGGTGACACATTTAACATATTTCAATAACGTAATTTTCATGTGGGGCAGGTCAGGCTGTGAGTACAAAGGGCAATAGTGTTGGAGTGTGTGAGTTGAATCGGGGCGTATGCTAAGCAAATCAATAAAACATTAAAGGCAGCATGCAGAGAGCAGCCCATTTGGTACCTGTCTGCCAAGGGCAATGGTCTAGCCACTCAGAAAAGAGAGAAGGATTGGAGTTGCTGGGCTTGAGGAATGCTCTGGCACTAACATAATTGGAAGGTAGTTGCCTTATGACTGCAAATTGGGTTTTTGCGCTTCATCAATAGGCATTTTGACAAGCAGCGTCCATCACAGCGCATCTCACTCTTGCCACACGAAGCAGAGAAAGAAGTGTCTCAATAATTACATTAAATCTCCCCCTCTCACCCACCCCCAGCAACCTTCCTTATTGTTGGACAAGAAAAGCAATATGGTATAATTAGGTTTGATTGGGATAGTGGTGGTGGAAAACAGGGGGGTTAGATACGTTTCCGGTGAGATTTGCAGATGAAGTTACCATAGCAATGTGCATCTGTATCCACTAGTGCGTAAAACATAAAGCAAGGCACGTGGGCAGGTAGGACAACACATAACATCTGTTAACTGAGAGCTTGCCAGGCGTATTGATATTAGCCCTGCAGTGATAGATGGGCCGATGATGCCTAAATGCAGATGTGAACCAGTTGTAGATGACCTGCTGGAAAGATAATGTACAGTGGTTCCCCTGTGAGTTGTTGGGTAAAAATATGGCAGCTCAAAAGGTTTGTGTTTGTTGTGTTTAACCTTTCTCCTAGCAGCTGTTATAAAGGCAAAAAAATATATTGGTTTTATTAAGCTTCTTTCATTTTCTTTTCTTTTCTTTTACTGAAATTGACTGAAAGGGCATATCGTTGTCTTGCAAAAAGCTAATTATGATGCTTTTCTTAACAAAATTTTAAAAAAGTATTTTTTAGCATCTTTGCTAAAATACAGCTGTTTTTACACTATGCACTAATGTTAGCTAATGTTAGCTCAGTGCGTTAGCTGAGCTGCCTGGACTGTGAGCATAGAGCACCTAGGAAGGGTTAGGGCTTGTACCGCAGGTGTTTTGGACCACCAGAAAGAGTTTTTTTAGGAATGCCAAGGAATGCAGGAGGAATGCCAACTGGGAGCGGAGCTGGTGTCGTGCCAGAACCGGAGCTGGGCAAGCGAATAATGTAACCAGGCTGAGCAGCCTCTATAGTCACAAAGGCAGAGCCAAAGAGACTGAATAGGACGTTAACAAGCTAAAAAGAGAAATCGAGGGTGGCCGCGCAAGTAGCCACTAGACAAAAGTAAATCTGGGGCAGACTTTTAGTTGTTTTTGAGTTGCCTGGTGTTTCCAAAGTTGCTGACTTGATCACAAGTAAAATAATCATCACAGTCAAATGTATCCAGCTCTCCATGTTTACAACAGTGTTATTGCACTCTAAAACTGGGGGGCGTAAATTGCAGTAATATCAAACTTCTACATTATGGAACTTTAAGAAATTAGTGCTTTTTTTAGAAACCTTTTTTAAACTGTTCTTCTACTCTTTACTTGAGTAGGTTTAAGTCAGTAATATACTTTTTACTTAATTACATTTTTAATGGGAGTAATTGTACTTTTACTTGAGTATAGATTTTCAGTAATGCAATACTAAAATACTTACTTCCTAAGCCTAGCTACGAACACACATTAACAAGGTTTATTTTTAAGTAGCATACAGTAAAATAAGAAATTAATTCCATGATACATGGATGAAACAAAAAAAAATCCATGACCTATCATTCTGTGTCCAGCTTGTACTGTGGTTGGAATGTGTATTCTTATTTCCATGGCGAGCGCAAACAAAACGTCACTGCTTAACCACAAGTGAGTTTTGCAGTAGGAAAATCTATGACAGCAGTTGTGAACATCTCAAAATTACAGCAAAGACTCACCAGATGAGAAGCTGAAAGGTCAAAGATACCTCCAGACCCTTTAACTGCAGTAGCCTCAGAAGACCAGAATGCAATGCACCCAGTCACAGTACTTTACATTCTGTGCGAGTGACAGGACTTGGTTGTTGACAGGAAAAACTGTTGCTCCACTATCATCATCATTATTGCCGCCTGCACCCACTCATGAAACCCACAGCTGAACGCAACACGTTAACACAGCGGGGTGAGGAAAAGTGGGTTCATCAAAGTAAATTATAATACACTGAGATTTAACCTCAGCACTGAGCAACATAGATTGATAGCTGTGACGGAGGATCAAATATGGGCTTCACATCCAAGAATAAATATAATCCTCTAAACAACATCTGACTGACCAATATCTGATTTTTTAAAAAGCCACTGCTGATGTCACATAAACCTAGAGTGTTAAACTGAACATATGCTCACACAGAAGCATTAAAGACAAGAAATCAGCTCCAAGGTCTTGCACAATTGTCTGTTCCTCTGGGAAGTGGAAGACAGGGAACTGCATTAGCATGTGGGAGCGTTACAACTTAACTGCCCACAGGGGTGGGTGCAGGTTTAAGGTGGCTGTGTTTCTAGCAAGACTAATATGAGAATGGATGGCACTCTAAAAAAATGGATTTCTTATTGATGGGTTTGTCACTTAATGGTAAAAATAAAGCTGTGAGAAACAGATAAAGTGGTCAATCCTCACTTTTAGTCCAGGATTATTCACATATTGTCTGGAGTGCTATGAACCCCCTCGTCTTTGTGTCTGCTTCTTATAAACACAGAACTGGAAAAATAAAACAACAGGAAGTGTATGACAGAACAGCTCTGTTTGGTGTACGGTTTGATGTGTCATCACATTCAGTTTATGGATGTTTCTGCTCTTGTTTTTGTTTTGAAATTGTGTAAACTTTTTTGCAAGAGATGTACACAGATAAGTGGATGTTTGGATTGCTGCTTGTTTAGTCATCCTGGTGTCTGTTATTGCAGTTATAATGACAGGCAATAATTGCAAATATCATTTTCATGATGGGGCTACACAGAGACGACTATTTGACATTGCAATGTTAGACAATGACGGCATTTTAAGATGGGACAACTGAGTGTGATATTGTGCTGTTAGATCCTTAAACCCTTTTCTCAAATTAGACATAATTTGTTAGCTAAAAGAAGAAGAAAAACTAGTTCTATCCTCTTCCCATCATGCATCGCCACTGCTCAGGTTTCATAAAATCTAGCTTGCTTGCCATGTGTGATTTTCCTTTGCAGGAATCGCCTGAAAGTAAAAACAATTATCCTGCTATTTTGGAGGCATATTTCTTTAAAATTGGACAGTCTGGGGATCTGTAATAAACCTAAGTGCAGGAATGAAGAAAAAGCTCCTTTTAAAGCAGTCCACCTTGGGGAGCGTGCCACTGGAAATCCTCTGGCTCTTTTTAATACATCAAAGCAGCAAATTAATCCTGAATACAACACATGTACAGGCAGGTAAATGAAGACAAAGCCACAGTGGACCAAGGCTACATGCCTCTTATTACAGGTCGTTGATAAACTCCACCTCAAGCCTTACAAATGGCTTATTGGGAGGTGTGGGAGAAACTTATTCTTAATAAGGCTGTCACTTTACAGAGGAAAGTGTAAGCAAGAGAAAAATGGAGTTAAGAACACAAAGACAGTCGCTGCACATACTTGTGGTACTCTTGTAAGGTATCTTCTCAAACAAAGTAATATACTAAATCTTACAATTATACATTATATACAGGAAGAAAGATTTGCTATAGATGAAGTAGTTTAAACAAAAAAGATGAAAAAGGCATTACTGGTGCCAAAAAATGTAATGGGTTCCAATCATTTTCCACTTAGCCTTCTAAATAATACAAATATAAATCCTCATTATTTGTCTTTGCTCTCACTGTGACTAAGCTCTTACTCATTGTCATGACAAATAAAGGCACCAAGTGTTGTGGTAGATTATGGTTTTGGAGCAATGACTCAGGAGCGGCTGACGTGAAGCTCTAGGACGTCAGAATTGTCAAACGGCTCTTAATTGCAGTTATTATTCAGTTTTAATTGTTGCATGATGGGGATCAGCGGTTAGTTCTCTAATGAGGGATGTGCAACCCACATTTTATGCTACAACAAACAAAGAAAAGATTTCAGATGTATTATCTTATCAACAAGGTCAAAACAGCTGCACCTTCAAGAAATGTTTTTTAAGCAGCTATGCAAAATTCTAAAAAGGATACTGTAATTTAATCTGTGGTAAGTGTGCCTTTAAAACAGTATGAGAAATACATGACATTTGGAATGTCATGTATGGGTGTCATATTTTTAACAGTTGCTATAAATTTGGCAGAAAACAGAAGGAACACCTATAATAGCTTTTCCCTGATTATTTTCAAAAGGTTTATCTTCAGGAGGCAAAATGTTTGTTTTAGAGTAAAGGTCCTCCCTAAGCCATATATGCTGAATTCACTCTAATTAACTAAACTGAACAGTGCTGCAAAGGCCTTAAACACAATCCTGAACCAAAACCCAGCTCGTGCCTTTCAGACGTGACCCGACTGAACCCAAATCCCCGAACCAAACCCAAACCAAGGCTATAGTTTTGTTATTTCTTCTTCTTCAAAGATTAAGTGATATGCTTTCTCTGGAAATGCTTTCTAACAAATGAAAAAGTAATCTGACCACAGAAACAGATCTATCCAGAATATGGCACCCTACCAGCACAAAACTACCTGCCAATAGGCCAGAGGTTTCGTCTCAATACACACAATGCATTTAAATATCAGCATGTAACACTATAGAATCTCTAATTAATGGAACTATGCCTTTGTTGTCTCAGCAGAGATATGTCAGGGGATTTTTTTGTTTGTTTTTTGCCATCATGTAACATTGCACATCTACACAATGTCAAAACGATGTCATAATCTGTCCACATGGTAAAGGTCCTCTCTAAACCATTAAGGATTTTAATAGGCATGCAGAAGGGGACCTTCTGCATGTTTTTGTCATAATCTATTTATGTTGTTAATGTGAAACCAAAATTAGACATTTTAGTGTGATGTGGTCATCAAACAAGACACAAAATTGGTCATTTCCGTGGTAGTTATTTCCATGTTAGTGTTAGTGCAGATAGCAATCTGGAGTCAGAAGGCAAATATGTAACATTAAAGATCCAGTGTGTAAGAATTAGGGGGCTCAGCCCAAAACAGACAAGCTTAAGATTAACTCCACCAAAGTGTCTCCTTCATGCTACACTGGTAGATGCCACACAATCCTACACAGTGGTCATTTAATTGTTCAGAATTTCTCGGTTTCATGATTTTTATTTGTGACAGTACAAGGCTATTTTTAAGGACTGGAGCCTGAGGTCGGCAGTGATGTGAGCTAAGAAATTGTTTAGAAAATTCAGTTAGCTTATTAATAGAGGGCAAGGTGGGCAACAAATATCAAATTACACTTCTTTAATATTTGCACCTAATGTTGCACAGAGTCCAACAGGGTATTTCAGTCTAGTCCTGTGTCATTTCTGACACCGCTGTTACTGACGTGACATATTTTATTCCCCACAGGGCTACAAGACAGTGTAATCCCCCAGAGATGACTTCCTTCTGATAGCGAGCTCTGAAAGCTTCCTGTCACTTAGTGCAGTTTGACAGCATCATCACGGCGACCATTGATCCGTTTGCTTGACTCTGCATTATTAAGATGACAATTGTGTGCGTGGGCGTGCGCTGTGTGCGTCCCAACTGTAATGCATGTCTCAGATCCATTATAACCCGATTAGATTCCCCTCTCCTGGAAGTGCTGCTCTGTGACAGAGAGCATAATCTTTAATGGAATTTGTGTGAAATTAAATTATACGAGCATCAATAAACATAACATAATTCAGAAGAGTAAATGGGCTTAATTTATTGGATGGGCAGGCGTAATGGCACCAGTGTGTATAGAATGAAGATGTCAGGGAGACAAGTTTGAAACAGCGGGGTAAAAGGGGGTTGACAAATACATCATGTATGTGTGTGTGTCTGTGGGCATTTATATGTTAGCATGTTTGACACTTCAAGTGAGAAAGATAAATGTTAACGGTGAGGCATTGCTGGGTCTTCACTGTTCTTACTGTTCTGTGTGTGTGTGTGTGTGTGTGTGTGTGTGTGTGTGTGTGTGTGTGTGTGTGTGTGTGTGTNTGTGTGTGTGTGTGTGTGTGTGTTCAATATTCTGAGACAGGAATTTGGAACAGCAGGAAACTGGCAGATTCTTCATCCACATGAGTGGGTAAAGAAAGTTCAACCTTTTATTAGAGAGGACTGTAATTTAATGGGCAGGGTGCACACATGGGCCGAGTGAGAGAGATGAGGACAGAGGGTGGTGAGGGAGAGAGGGAGGGAGAGAGAGAGACAAAGATTGGATTGAAAGACAAATGAAAAGATAGCAAGAAAGCAATGGAGATGGAGAGGGAGTCAGACAGAAAAGGGGGGGGGGTTGAAAATG
>NC_040023.1:24917832-24924707 GCF_000972845.2 Larimichthys crocea
GGGGTGAAAACATAGTGAAGGACTGGGTGAGAAAGAAAGGGTTGAAGTGTGTGTGTGTGTGTGTGTGTGTGTGCTTGTGTGTGTGTGCTTGTGTGTGTGTGCTTTGAAAGGAAGATTTGATGGAGTGGCTCTGCAGCTGTAACAGTCAAGTGTTTGATTGCCCGGGTGGGAATCGTGTGAGGTTGTCATTTTGCGTCTTAACCTTTTCGGGGGAGCTTTTCTTTTTTTGGGTGGGAGGTTAATAATCAAAAATGATCTGCTTCACTAGAGCAGATAAATAGTGTCAAACACAGCTGGGACAGAGAGGGGCTGACTGGCCACCACAGAGCTAAATTGATGGTTGTAGCTGCAGAGGAGACGGGGAAAAAAGCCCCCTCGCTCTACTGTATGACATGAATAGACTTCTAGGTGTCGTATTTTTTTTCCCCTCTCTCTCTCTGCTCTGTCGTTTTTGTGATGAGCCGTAGTCAGAAGCCAGGAGGCGCAGATGTAAAGTGTGTGTCGCTTGAGACGTGGAAGCGCGCTGCAGACAAACCGTCAATGCCTTTACAACGGCATTTCAATTTACAATCTGAGAGGTTGACATTTTTATTCTTTTTTTCCCCCTTTCAGTCAGGTAGTGTGTATTTAATAAAAAACTCGCCACAGTGTTGACTCTGTGTGAGGGATTATGTCATAGTCAGGCACGTGCACGCACACATACACACACACTCACACTCACACACACAATAAGGAAGAAAAAGGCGCAAGCTGTTGAAGACATATGTCATTGTCACATTTTTTTTCTCCTCCTCCCAGAAGACCTGACTGTTTTTGAAAGATATACTGTCCACAAAAGCCTCTTCTTCTTTATCCCATAAATCTGTTTGTGTGGCGGATAAAAGGAGATGGACTGAGAGGAAAAGAAAAGCAACTCAGTTTACTTTATCATCTTTCACTCTCCCGCCCTCCCTCACCCAGTCTTCCCCCCGTGCCCTCGCTCCAGCACCAGATTTGTGGCCATAATCGTGGATAACTTACAGTATAATCTTGTTTGTTCCTTTCTTAAATGGAGCGATAACATCTCTCCGGATCATGACTGGAACGGCAGCAGGGGGGAAAGAGTAGGGAGGGGGTTCCATGGTGGAGGAAGAGGAGGGAGGAGGGGCTGGGAGTGGAGCTACAGGGGAGGTGGGAAAGGATAGAGAGGCTGTTGCACCTCCTTTCTTTATGTGGAAATCCTATAGTGCTGGCGTTTATGACCAGCTGCCTGACTGCTTCCACTCCAGGATTTACAAACCCCCCCTTCCCTCTCTCTCTCTCTCTCTCTCTCTCTCCCTCTCTCTCTCCCTCTCTCTCTCCCTCTCACACACACACACACACACACAACTCGCAATGTAGGCAGAGTGTTATCTGGAGAAAGGACAGTAATAAATATCAGCAATATAAGAGGTCAGCAGAGGTCGATGGGTGAGGAAGATCGCTTGTCATAATTTGTTTAAGGACCTGCATCCAATAGATGTTTTGGGGATTGTGGATGTGTGTGTATGTGTGTGTGGTGGTTGAGGGGGAGGTTAATGCAAACAGTTCATTATTCGGTGAAGTGAAATGGGCTTTTGTTTAGATCAGTCACAGCCGCAAGAGCTCCCAGTGACACTGCCATATAAACTGGGTTAAAAAATCCTTACTGGGAGCACCACATTCGTGATGATTGGTGATGTTTATCTTATCAAAGCCCCATTGTATAACTGTTCTACCATAAAAATACATTTATATACATTTTGATGCTACACTGACATATAACCAGGTGAATAGTGTCTGTTCTCGGTAACAGGCTATGTAATTTCGATCACGCAAATGAAGGAGGTAACGTTTTACGACACTGCCAACTACTTCATTCATTTTGGTGAAACTGGATCATATGTTTCCCTCTGATGTCCTTCGGCTGCTTCACATCAACTCTGTGATTTACACAGTTTTCTGATGGACAGTAAAGTAAACTGCAGCGGCTGTTAGCTCAGTTAGCCGGGCTGCCTGGACTTTGATCTTAGTGGAGTGTTAGCGTTTATACTACAGGCGTTTTGGACTGCCAGAAAGAGGATGCAGGCAATGTAACCTGGCTCAGCCAGCCTCTATGGACATAAAGACAGAGGCAAAGAGCCCAGGGGAGGACATTGACGGAGGAAGCTAAGAAGAGAAAAGGAGAGAGTGACAGAGCAAGAAGCCGCCAGACAACAGTAAATCTCAGACTGGCTTTTAGTTGCTGGTGAGAGCTTTGTGAAAGAAAAGACTGAAAGACAGACGGTGAGCTTGGCTTCTTGCTGTTGGAACGAGTAAGTAATATTAGCCAGCTGCTGTCTTGTGACTTGCACTCGATGTTTGGCTGTTGATTCGACTAGTTTTTCAGGGATCTCTGATCTGAAATTTTATTTGAATCTATTAGTTCACTAATGTAGTAATGAGAACTGAAAACAGAAGTGTGCTCAGAGCCACAAAATGATAAATCATTGCAAAAGAGATTGAGGAAGTGTAAGCTGACGCCATATTTTGTTTGCACCTAACCTTCTCGCGACTCACGAACATTGATATTATACATCAGGTATTCAAGTGTAGCACCTACTCGTTTGGCCTAACACCCTACTTCAAGACAAATAAACAGTCAAACCTAGCAGAGAATCTATTCACACTGAATATCCGATATTTTTTAATCATCTGACCTGAGACAAGGTGAAAAGGAATAACAGTTAATATTAGTTAATATAATTTCCCCATACTCATTGTTTCCTATTAACTAATGAGACTGTGACAGCCTGCAGTAGTCAGATTTTTAGTCAGATAATTTATCCCGCCAGATAACTTTAAGCAGAAAGTTTCACTTGATAAGTCGACACACCGCCGAAGGGAATAAAACGAATCACTCAGAGACAGATCAGAAGGTTGTTAGAGCGTCTATAGTTATAGACAAACACCTGTATGGACACCTTTACTCTCCAATGCCACCACTACTGTCATTCTTTGGAAAACAATGCTACACCACAGCAGACTCAGGTCACCTAGGCTACTTAACTAGTCTGTAAAAAAACACAGTAGGCCCACACACAAATATAACAAAATCTTCAGCATAACAGAAAACAGAAAGTCCAACTCACGGTTCAGTGTCAGTCCTGGAGAAAGAGTTCTTGAAGAGATGAAACATGGAGAAACCGGATGACAGCGACAGTGACGTCCTCATCAGGAAATCCAAAAAAGTCCTTTCCGGGCAGATATGGCGTCCTCTGGCGCAGCGACTCACTGACTTTAGCTAAAAACTTACGCCGTACTCAACTGTGGAGCGTTACTGTCCTCGGGTACTGTCTTCTTCTGTTTACACAAACATTCAGCAGGTTATTTAAATCAAAGTTAACTTTTTTCTCAGACTTATTCCCGCTCCATTTTTCTCCTCCGTGTTTTTTTCGTTCTTCCCGCCCTCTACTGTTCACTTCCTTACCTGCGGCCAATTACCACAGGTGGGACTTACAGATAGCCACAATAACCAATCAAATAAAACCCCTGAAACTAAAGGCACAATCTCCGTTTTTACCACGTTTACCTTTGTTTGGCTTCAATGTTGTTTAAAACTACATTATTTACCAAACTGTCTGAATCTTAATCATAATTACCCATTCTCTCTTTTTAGACTGGATTACTTTCAGTTCAACATCGCAACAATTATTTTTTATCTAACTTTGTTTATAAACTTGTTTTACTCCATTCATTTTACACTGGGTTTAAACTAGAGATGTTCCAGTACTTAAGAGGTTTGAAAAAATTCCTATGTTTCTTAAGCTAAATAAGCCATTTGGAAACATATTTGATAATCAGAAAAATACTTTGAATCTTTTTCTAAGGTCATGAAAAGGTGACATTTACATTAACTGTACATCATACTGCCACACTGTATCAAAAGGGACGGGGAAAGGTAGTGGTAACAATTTTCTTCCACGTCCACCTGCCAAGCGATATGCCTTGCTTTGAGCTTAGGTGGACCATCATTTGTTTTTTTAACAGGACAGTGACCCAAAACACCCCTCCAGGCTATGTCGGGGTTATTTGAAGAAGGATGGAGTGCTGCAACAAATGACCTATGACAATCACTCAACCTAAACATAGCTGAAATAGTTTGGGATTATTTGGACCACAGAGTGAAGGAAAAGCAGCCAACAAGTGGGAACTCCTTCAAGACTGTGAAAATCATTCCAGGTGACTGCTGTATGAAGCTGACTGAAGGAATGCCAGGAGTGTACAAAGCTGCTATCAGAGCAAAATGTGGCTATTTTATTGATTTATTTCTTTTTTATCACACATGTTATTTCAGCATTTTTGATGTATTTAGTGTTAATCTACAATGTAGAAACTAATAAAAATGAAGAAAAACCATGAAATGAGGTGTGTCCAAACGTTTTGACTGATACTTCATTTCTGTATCATTCTATATGTTACATGGGTTTTCATCCCACAGGAATGTCTGTAGATGTAAGATCATTTTTATATGAGACCAGAATATGTGTCTATCAAAAAGTTATATTAAAAAAAGATTTCATTATATTAATGTTTTGCCCAGCCAGTACTTTGCTGTAAAGAAAATCATAAACTTGCACTGTGGACATGAATGGGTTTTAAATATCCTGGAAAAATATTTGTAACTTAAAGGTGATGAAAACATTTCTCCTGTTTGTGGTTTCACTGATTTTACATATTCTTGGTCATTATTATTTTTGCATTTGGGGAATGAAACTGTATATATTATAATGAACTTATATTGAAATAGTGTGATGTTCCTGTGCAAAATTTGTGAGGCCTGGCAGAAGCTGCACACTTATTAAAGTCTGTTGTTTATGCCCCCTTGTTCCTGGGAACAAGGGGGCATAAACAACAGCTCTGGGTATAAAGGACAGCTCTGAGATGCAGATCCTTCAACAGGAGAGCTATAGAAATGTACAGCTTGTTAATTATTTAAAAGGCTGTGCAGGCTCAGAAGCTTTACCGATAAAGGCGATCAGAGATGAGGGGCTGTTTTCTCACTGTCAGGGAAGGAATGTGATAAAGAAGACCCCAGCCTTGTGTCTGCCTGCCTTTAGACCTTCTCCAGCCAAACACCTCCCATGTTCAGGGTGTGGCTGATGGATGGGCCCGCATTTACCAACCTTGGGAATCACCCTCCATAAACACACACACACATCCCCCTATCCTCGATGCCCCGCACCCCCCACCCAAGGGTAACCTCTCACTTGCTTGGACAGGTGATACAAGTGTATATTTATTTATTTCCTTTAATACTCTTCTTTATCTCCTTCATTGTTAGTAGGCCTGTGAGATTGATCAATATTTAATTTTCTGGGAGAAGGAGTGGGGAGGAATCAGTGCTGCAGTGACACTCAGGAAATCTTCCTCCACATACCGACTTCACTCTCACATCCTCTCCCTTCCTCATCCTTCCCTCATCTCTTGTCTCATCCCATTCCTCTATCTCCCTGACAGCTCTCTTTCACACCTTCTTCCTGTTACTCGTTAACCACTGTTTCTCCAAGCTGAACAAAAGTGCCTGTTAGTTCTGATCGTCCCCCTGATAGAAAAAAGGTCTGAGGTTAACCTCTAATGTAATGAAGGATCATAAAGGGAACTGCTGTGCCCTCTTGCAGGAAGGCCTTGTTATGAACAGGGCCCTTTGGTGACCTTTGACTCCATATGGTCATTGCCCAGTGCTTGGATGTGCCCTTTAATGAGCGAGCAGTCTAATCAATGGATCATTTTTCACTTTGGAGACTGGGAGATCCAGCTTTATACCCTAAGCAGAGGAGAGCACGGAAGAACAAAAGAAGCAGAAATAAAGGCAAAGCATCTTCAATAGTCATTTTGTGTGTCCCCATCTCTGTGTGCTGTGGCCAATTTTAGAAGATGGTGACACTTTGATGCGCTATAGCCACTTTGCAAAAATCCTGAAGTTGAAGTTGCATCTGTCAAAATAAAGGATGAGCAGTGACAAAGAAAAAACACTGCAGTGCTGTGGTTTGAAAATGAGAAATCGGAGGCCTGGCCCTGCCAATAAAGCCTTGAGACAACTGCTTAGTCAGGTTCAACTAATCATGTCTTTTTGTCAATGTATTTGAAGTGAGCGGATTGTCATCAGTGACAAAACCATTATTGTCTTGACCCTTGAGCCCTGTTTAATTAACCCATACATTTGATTTAATGCTGGTGAAATGTTTTTCTTTTTTGGACTTTTTTTTTTTGATATGCAGATGTTACATACTGGAAAGTATTAAAAATCTTTGTTTATGGTAAGTGGCTTTAAATGTTTTGATACAAATCAGAGTCTAAGCTCACTTTAGGCATCAAAGGAGTGAACACGTGTTGCGGAAAAGAAGGGTATTTTTTCCATACAGATGCCATTTTACAGAAGAATGTTAAATGGCTCTCTGTGGATTGAACACATTCTTGCAGTTACTTAAAAAAAAAAGAAAGAAAAAAGACGAAGCATCCCCATTTCGCTCCTTCCATTATCAGTGGTGCTGTACAGTAGATGATCATGAAAGGGAGCTGATAATTTTGACTGCAGGCCATTGAGGCGCTCTCTAGATAGAGGGCAGTGCCACCGTGGCTCTCATTATACCCCCCCTTCCCTTTGCCCCTCTTGGTAATCGCCACCAGAAGGGTGCAGGAATTTCTCAGCACATGCTGGTGGTTTCTGGCTCGTTTCAACCTCTGCTTCCCATTGAGTGGTGAGGAATTTAAATTTTCATACACAGCGTGGAGAAAGTACTCTTGCAAAGTTGTTCCTGTCTCAGAATATCTGGCTCGCTTTGAAATATCCACTCTAAAGACTTTGAAATCGGGTGATAAAATGTTATCAGGAGAGC
>NC_040023.1:24924791-24928398 GCF_000972845.2 Larimichthys crocea
CTCTCTGTGAAGTGGCAGCAGCCAGTTTTAGTTCTGTCTATCTGTGATCCACATAGCTGACTAATAGTGTTGTGCAGCATGTGGTCTCTGAGGCTTCAGGCCAGGTGTTGGTGTTAATGCTGGAGCCCTCACAACACCTGTTAGGGCCAGCTTCAGCATCCACACAGACGCCTGCTCTGTTACCCTGCTTAACCAACCTGACTTACTCTCTCTGAGAAATTTAGTAATTTAGAAATCATTACAAACAGAAGCCATAGTGCCATTTTATTTATGTAACCTGGTGGGAAGGCATTGACATTCAGTCATAATTACTATCACATTTTCTCCAACAACATGAATGGTTTATTCCATTTGGTAATGTGGAATTGAAAAAAAGTCTCTGGTATTAAGTGACATGATAGTGATTAGTAATGTTTCCACCTTACCTGAAGGCTGAACTTTGATCACTGAGTCATTATACACATAAAAAAATGAACAATATTCTTTTTCATATGAGCCCCTATGAGTCAACAAATAGGTATTTTACAAACATGATCATATGACCCATATGACTGTAAGTAATAAAAAAAAGTCTCAAACTCTACGAAGGAGGGGTGAAATGAGGTTGTTGCAGTGCACAACTAAATCCCCAGAGGCCACTAAATCCAACTAGCACTCCACCCAGCTCTCCATGTCCACTGAATAGTCTCCATCTGCTCCTGTTGTCTGTGACAAGTGGTTGAAAGCGACGATTACCTGGTTGGAACAATGATCTACAAGAGCCAGAAGAGTCAGACCATCTCAGTCAACCATTTTCTGCCAACTTTCTCCTGAGAGGTCATTTTAAACAAAACTTGAAGGAAATTTAAGATGTGATGTGTGATGTCATTCCGTATCAAGTCATAGACACACACTTTCTTGAATTTAGAGCAAATTAATGCAAAGATGGGTCTGATTATGTCTCTTGGCTTAAGTAAAGTGGAAATGTACAGAGACAACAAACAGAAACAGAATACAGAATACACACTGCTGTGGTCAAACATGAAAAAATCTCTTTCTGTCTAAAACCTGCAGAGGTTTTACAACGCTACCTCATGCTACTGTGTGAATACAAGAGGTTGTTCAGCAGAAAAGCATGTCATTTAAGCATGTGAGCAAATTGCACAGGGAAAGGATGGCTGTGGTGCAGTTGGCAGAGAAGGTCATCTGATCACAGGGTTGGCAGTTTGATTCCCACCTCCTCATATATTCATTCATCTCAAAGTGTCTTTGGGCAAGACACTTAACCACAAGTCCTTCCCTAGCCTCTAGGGATGGTCACGCCGGTGCATTCTTATTTGCCAGTCCCAAATTTGGATTGGATTTGGAAATTCAGGAAGGACATCCAGCATAAAAACCCAATGCCAAATCAAATATGTGGATCACAGCAGGTCAAGCAGAGCCAAGTCGGAGACACATTGGCCTGGGGAAGACTGTGTTCACAAGAAAACAACAGCATTGGTTAGTACTGAGTGTTTTCATTATTTTTATGAGCACAAGAGGTTGTTTGTCTAGAAAATGACATCATGTCTTTTGAAGCATTGTAAGTAACTAATGCTGTAGTTTTCTAGTGAAACAAACCAGTCTTGCTTAATCCCCCATGCTATGCTTTGTTTATATAAAGTGGTGTTTAGCAAATGCCATGGTCATAGCTTATTATTTGTCTTACTGGTTGCCAGATGACAAGTAGATGGGTCTTATTTAATATGAACCTGTCAGAGGTTAAACACTGGGTAGAAAGAAAAAAAGCGAGATGGCATAATGACGGCAAATATAGTAATATTGTTGAGACTGTGATGGACAATCATAGATAACCCTCATCCCTGAAGTATTTTTGTTTGTGTCTATGTGAGTATGTAAACCTAATGGCTCCAATTACATAACTTGGGTAAGTCCCAGCTTCAGTCAGATTCATATAGGTATCCGTAGTCCCCTGAACTACCCTACACAAGACACTTTGTCCAAGTTGTTGACCCAAACACTTGCTCTTGTTTTGAAGTGGCCCTAAATCTGGTGAAAACCTACATAAAAGATTGTGTGGAAAAGTAATGCTACTGTAGACATCAACTGGGAAACTGGGACCCTGCACCTAACAGACCATGAGAAGAGGAAGGCTCAAGGTGTAAATAAATGAATGAAAGAAATTTGCCACAGGGTTAATTATAAACAACCACACAGAAGGGGATTTTTCTGTTGGAAAAAGGTATCAAATCATGTTTGATGCTTGCCCTTTGTCTCTTTTCTCAGGTATCATTGTGTGACCCTCTGCAGCCACCACACACAGCTTTACAAGATGTTATGACCTCTTAAACAGTGGCACTTAAAAGTATTCCTCTCATGCTCACTGGTCCACAGAGGCCAAGTTCTTGCCAGGGATTATCAAAGTTAACAGGATTTTAATGGGTCCAGGGAGACTGGTAAAGACCCTACCAGGGCCAGGTAGTGCCGTTCTCCTGCTACCCTTCTCGCTCCCTAATGCAGTCAGGCTGCACATCCAAGCACCAGCTAAATAATAAACAGATGGCCACTACCAAATATAGCCAGCCCCAGTTCAAACTACAAAGGGACCCCAAAATGAAATGATAGGGTATTAAAGGGGAGATACAATTTGCAGGTCAAAATGTAATGGTAACCCTTCACTGTGCAAATTGAAAATTAACCTTTGGTGGCACTGAATTATTCACAGCTGATGTTGTACATGTATGGCAACCCTTTTTGCCGTGGCAGAAAAAGCTGTAGGGGGAAAAGGGGGAAATCGGTGGTGATGAAGTCGGATTATATTTATGGCTTTAAGGTTTTTCTTTCATTTGTCTCCCCTCTCCTGGAGTTATTGCAGCCAAGAAAATCAGAAATGAGACAGGGCACTGAGAGCAGCAAGTGTAGTGCCTTTGAGTTCTGCGGCTGTCCTGTTCTTACCTTTTATTTCCATCGTATATCACTTTTAAAAAGTGGCAATAAGGTATGGGGGGGATACATTTTCAGAAGATCATGTTTGCAAAACAAAATGCCACTCATTTTTCATAGAATTATGAAATCCCAAAACAAATGAGTCAAGGTCCAGTGTATTTTTCTCATGGATTAATGCATTCATAGAAATAGCCTGGCCTCTTTTCACTGTTCCTTGGACATTAATCCATGCCTTAAACCCCCTCTGCAAGAAAAGGCTTATGATGCTAGCCTTGTCATATTCAGCAGCTGTCAGCAAAATGGCCACTGTACTGGGCCAAGCTGGTAAAGTGGCCTATTCATTATCCTAATCTCATTAGTTAAGATCTGTTAAGTAGAGACTGGTTTTAATGCATGCTTTTCCCTTTTAATTATTGACCATAAATACATTGGAGTGCATTAGGGTCCTAGGGCGAAGAGCAGAGCAGCTCCTAATAGATTAGAGGACAAGCACATTATCTAAATGTACATATCTAACTAATCATGCATCAGCCATAGCCATGTGAGCGTTGTGACATCAATTGCAGTTTGACATTTGACCCCAGCTGTGGCCTCTCAGAGGTCCAGTCACATAAAGGTCTAAATGCAGTCAGAAACACAGAAAGAGAAGAAAAACTGACGTCATGATTGCAGCAGGACTCGA
>NC_040023.1:24928441-24987761 GCF_000972845.2 Larimichthys crocea
TTTCTTTCCCGTAATGATTAAGACTGTAGTGTTATTTCTGAACGCTAACAGATTATTTCTAAATTGTTCCACGGTTAATCATGTTACAGATTAAATCATTTGGGGATTAGTTTTGAATACATGAATAAGCACTGTACTGTGCTGTATGTCTGCCTGCACGCTGGTGATCTCATGTTGAGGAGATTCAGGAGAGAAAATGAGAAGTGGGGGAGAGTAGGAGGTGTATCGCTCTTGTCTCGCCTTTCTCCTGCTTCTTTTCTTTTTGTCACTTTTGCTTTCCATCTGTCTTAGCATTTTCTCTCTCCTCCTCCTCTGCAGCGCACACACACACACACTCAGACACACACACAGTCATTCTCTCAGTGATGAGGGAGAGAAGTGTGCCGTTCGCCACACAGAGGGGCTCTTTTACAGTTGTGAGAGGCTATTGTGTAAAACAAGAGCGAGGGCATGCTCTTTAGAAGTATCATCCCAGCTGAGGATCATCCTCGCCTCCTCTGTGTGTGCAAATGTGTGTGTGTGTTCTTTATTGTCATTTACATATAACCTTATTTCATTTCACAATTAGTTATTGATTCTTTTTTTTTTGTTGTTTTTTTTTAAAGTAAGGTCCTTACGGTTGTGAATCCTGATTGGACAATTATGCCTGCTTTTAAATGAGGCATCTTTGGTTTCTCAGTCCAAATATTGTCCTGATGCGTTATTGATGGGAGCCAAGTCCAGCTGTGATGCATTCATATGTTAAAAAAAAGCTTTTTGAATAGTGGCTTCAAATTTAGACACTCGAGAAAAATTGAATTTGCACTCATTTAATTACTATTTACTAAACGTACTAAATAAGCAACTTTAATTCCATGGGCAGACGTTTTGACAACAGTGTGTCTTCCTCAGATATCACAGGAAAAAGCATGACAACATTGTCCATAAAAAAATAAATAGAATAAAAACAACCTACACCCTTTACCATTGATTGCTGTAACTTTTTTGGACAGAATATGATCAAAATATGCGTTTTGAACAATATCATGTCATCCAGCCAATGTACAATAAAAATATTTGCAGTTGTGACTGCAGCACGAGGCTACACAGCAGCTATTGAACTCCAAAGCACAATCATCCCCTCACTCCATATCCAGTAAGAGACACGCAGAACAACGACCATTGTCTTGTCCAGCAGATATCCGTAACAGCGTACAGTGTGTTTGCGTGTGAAATAAGAGCCTCAGTGTTACTTAGCCTTAATGACTGGCACCAGTCGCAGCTAGTAAAGTACATGCGTAATGTAATGTAAGTAATGTTCTGTGCATCTCTGCTCCCTTACAAGAACATTGAGTTTTACTCCCCTATCTGTGGTGTATTTGCATCATTGTGTACACCAACACTGTACTTTTCATATGCAGTCAGATGAAGTAGCAAGAATTGCTGTTTTTCAAACATTTTCATAAATCCTGCAGAATTTAATTAACTCATCCAAACATATCAGTCATATAGATTGTTCGTTGCAGTGTTTACATGTGAGAAGTGTCATGCTTCTGCTCTCTTTTCTCCGTTGCACGTGTGCATTTAATAAGCTGCTAAAAGGACTATGAGTTTCCATCATCATTGTACATTGAGACCTCTGGTTGAAATTACACACTGTGCATGTAAAAAAAAAAAAAAACATAATTACTGTCTTCTTTTCTGATGCTAAATACAGGTGATGCATTCACAGTGTCTCCCTTTAATCCCTTTAATTACCGTATGTATGACAACATGTGTGTGGATGTGTATAACTGCCTTCCAACCCCTGCTTCACTGTTCAAGCTGCTTCATACATTATGGTCTAATTCAACTGAGGCAATCATTGCCTGGCTAACATGTATGGATGGCTGTCTGAGAGCGGCAGGTCATAACAGTCATATTGTATCGGCCATATTAGAGAGTCAATAAGAGCCCGGGGCCGGTTGATTTAATTACACTAGTAGCTTGATTAGACTGCTTTCCCTGGAGTGAGTACAGACTATATGTCATAATCATAACAATGGTGCAAATTATGAACAGGTCAAAGTAATATCCTTTTGTGGTTTGTCATTGCTAATCATTCTGGTAAATTATTGTGTGCTGATGGCGTATTTGTGCTGTGCCTCCAGTGTTGATTTTATTGGGTTTTGACAAATTGTAAAGAGAGACTGAAAAATGACTGCAGAGTTTTAATTGGAATATTATACAATAGAAATAAAAAAGGAAAACACCTTTTTTACATTTTTTTTCTTTCTTTCCTATTTTTCTATTAAAATGTTTCAGAAAACCTGTGTTGATCTGTGATACATGACAGCAAATACAGGCTTAATTGACACCCCGGAGCTCAGATATTCATATCTACTAAAAGCACGCCGGACTAAAAAAATGATTTTCTCTGTAATGTTCAAAGACTTAATGAACTATCCCAATCAAAGCAAACTTGACATTTAGTCACGTTCTTAAAATACGTAAGAAATAAATGACTGAGGTTTGTGTTTGTGTTGTCTTTGTTTTAAATTAAGGATTACACCCTAAACCTAGTACCTTTTCACAAAACAAAATAATTAATTTGGAAATGTTATTTAGACATCATTTACATATAAATGCGTTTCGTATTAAAATGAATAAATAATACACCATAATGATAAATGACACCCTCAAGACTAAAATTTACAATTAAAATGTTAAACGTGCTGATTATATTCAAGAACAATTTCTTCTTGACCTTTCATCACTTAAAGAGTGTTTTGTTGAAATTTCATGTACTGTTCCTGTTAAGATTCTCATTGTTCACTTTTCATCCATATAACTAGAATACAAGACTTTCTGGTATATATAGGACATTACAACTGATTAATATTGTAATCAAAGGTGGAAGTAATTAAATACATTTACTCAACTTAGTCAGTATAATTTTGAGGCGCTTGTACTTCACTAGCATATTCAATTCATACACTTTAAACCATGTATGCCAGAACATTTCAGAGAGTAATATTGTACTTTTTAGACCACTACATTTATTTAATTGCTGTAGTTACTTTTAATTAACATCCAAAACATGCGGCCTATTTATCATATCATGATGTGTTATTATAAATTAAAAGCCCTTCACACCCTCACAGGTGTTTTCGGTCACTGTGGCTGATTAGACCTGCTCAGGTTGTAGCTGTGCCAAGCTGTGCTGGGATTTTACATAAGGTCACCATGCACTTACAAGAATGATACATTGTTAACTGAGCTGCAACTAAACTAACAGGAGAGCTCCTGATGTCATGAAAAATATTTTTCAATCTTGCTGCAAATGATCATTTTCTTGTGTGTGTGTGCAAAAGAAACAAAATCAGAATCTTTCAGGACCTCAGGGGCTCCATGAATGAACACTCTAACACTTTAATTATACACCGTGGTGATGATACTTTTACCTAAATATCTGAGCACTTCTTCCACCAGTGATTGTAGTTAGAGAATGAAATACTGAAGACAATGTGGGAAAATGAAGAGATAAATTTAAAATAGATTACCTTTTCTGACATCTGTGTAGAAACAATGTTTTCTAAAGTGTACAAGTATGGCTTGTGGCCAAATATTCTTCTTCCTCTTCTTCCTCATTTTTCATACCAAAATCTCCTATGTAGGAATCATCTCCAGCTCTAAAAGAAAGTTACTGTATGACACATTGCCATAATATAAATGTATAACTTTAGCTACAACTTCAATTCCCATGTGTTAAATGTGTATGTGGATATGGAACATCAACGTCTCATTGTTGCTTACAGAGGCAGATGTGTCATGCCTTATCCACATGGTGGCAGCAAAGTAATAGACGTGAGTGAATTTGCATGCATTCACATACATTCTGTGTGTCCCTGTGTGTGTGTGCGTTTGGATGCACATGTGTATACCATCACATGTTTGACAGCGCTGATCTGACCCATGCTAATGAATGCTGCCAACATGGCTGACACGGAGTGACACCAGGACAAGAAAAAGACCCTCTTCTCTCCAACGCCTCCATTTCTGGGCCTTTAAATAGCCCCACGTAGCCTGCTGCATGTTTATTAGTCATGTATCAGACAAGCGGCTGATGGACACGGATGCTCATTATCAGTTAGTGTTGCTTCAGAAGAGACCAATCTGCGCCCTGTGAGGGTCATCACTCAGATGGAAACGGGCCTGACACAGGCATAAGTTGAACTTGAATAGGAAATGTTGCACATTATATTTAACTGACTGAAAAAAAGCAGGTTTCACTAATAGAAAAAAAAAAAGTTCCTCATCAGATCAGTGTTCATGCAGCATAATAGGTATATTGTGCTAACAGTGCAGAATGTTCCCATGAGAGTTTTGACTAATAATAATCTCCCTGTCCTTTCTTTTACCCGCCTCTCCAGGTATTTTCTCAGTAGGTTAGGTTACCTTACATCTGCATAAGTAGGCCTACCACACATCCTTTTTTTTATATCGAGATATCTGATATTTTGGCAATTGTGCAGTGTGACATACACAGGCCTGAGAGCCAGACGTGCTCCCTTCTCTTGCCTTCCATGCATGACATCACCATGTCTGCTTTTAATTAAAAGACACAAAATGGCAGCCCAGGAAATATGAGCAAAATATTTGAATTTCAATCACTATTACTTTTCCCTTATTTCACACACGCTGCATCCGTGGAATGTGCCATACTGCTGCATATCCAATGATGGGATCAGTCACTCACAGTCAGTGTTAGGCCAGGGAGCAGAGCAGAGAGGAGAGGCCTGTACAGTTCATGCAGGGACTTAGGAAATTCAGTACAGTCTGTCTGTAGCAGCAGGTACTTTTTATATAAAGGTTCTCAGTGTGCTGTGACGGTAATGTTTTTACTTGATGGCCCCTTGGAGATTATACAATGTACAGACAGAGCTTAAATACAGGCCAAGACAAAGACAAGAAAAATGTAGAAAAAGCTTCAAAATGGTTAACCAAGGAAAAAATATATATATCAAATGCCTAGTTATGCTCTACTCGGAATACTGCTATTTTAATACTCCTGATTACACTGACTACACTTACACTGACTACTCTGTCATATGTACTTTGTACACACATTGTGCTTATAAATGAGTTGTGTGCTATATGTGGAAGTAATTATTATCTTAAGACTATTAAGCAAACCCTGAAAAAGTGTAAACACAATAGAGGATTGCTTGGTTGTTAGTTTTGTAATATGTCTCTATATCATGTGCAAGACACCTTGCAAAGAATCAAGAAAAAAAAATGTAATACACCAGCATCCCAGCAGATGGCAGCAACAACACATGAACTACCATCACCTATTTCTAATCCATATTTAGAATTAAGAAAAAAAAATGCTTTGCAGATACCCTCAGCCTGACAGTGATGCACACTCTGTAATGTAAAGACCAGGAGGCATTAACTCACCCTGCGCCACACAATACCTGCAGACTGACAACTTTTTAATTTCAGTCAGATATCTGCTCTGTCAGTAAATTGCAAGGGCACACAATCTGCAAAGTGACAGCTGGTTTGAATTATTAACTTGCCATAATACTCTGTAAGATGGTAAGATTGTGATGGCAGGTGAACTGATGTGTATGGATGCAAATTCAGCGTTTCAACTTTTATATAGATTATATAGATATAGATCAGTCAATATCCTGAAACTATCTGATATCCAAACAGTAATGAAGTGTATGACCCTTGAAGTGATATACACCACTCTCACAGTTTCATGCCAAATTTGTAGCAGATTTCAGAAAGAGAACCTTTAAATAATAATAAATATTTTGTGTGTGGTGTGCATGTGTGTAAAAGATTAAAACAGATGTCATGGTTGACTAAACTGATTTCAAGGACTTTTTTCAAGTACTGTATGTTGTGATTCAGGTTACTGGCGCCATGAACTCGCTGTCTGCAGAAAATATTCCAATACACTAAACCTGTTAGCTTTGTGACCTTTTTCCAATGATGTGTCTCAGTTCAGCTATTTCTGTTAGTACACTTCTATGTTGTCTACTGTGTACGCTAGGGTTGGGTAGTATTGTCTCAATTTGAGTACGGCCGTACTGGAAATGATGATTGTAACATTTAAGCAGTTTTTCATCTTATTCGCCCAAATTGCAACCATGTGTAACATTAACACCAACATTTGACTGCCCAATGTCCATATTCAACACCAAGTGCTTCAGCTCCAGCAGCTTCCTCGGTTGCTGCAATCCACTACGTAGCCAAAATGGCATTGAGACTGTCTACTATTCAATACTCAGTACACTTTTTGACTTTACTCTTGCACTCAAAACAGCAAGTATAAGTATGGAAGTATGAGAACTGATACACAGTACTAGTACACAGTAGTAAGTCTTTACTAAAAAAAATTGTCAAGAGCCAACCTTAAGTATGTTATATTTCTTCTGTATCTTGTATTGCAGTCAATGGCAAATGAACTGCATTACAAACAGGTACTGTTTTCTTCTCTGACTAATCACACAAGCCACAGCCAGCCTCAACCAGACTGCACACCAAATCAAAATATGACCTGATTATCCCGATGATGACCCACCCAGTCATCTGCATCTTGTGGGCAAACTCAACCAGTCCACAGTAGACGTACTTACTGGGTGCCACATGTACAGTGAGTTTATTTATGGACGTATACATGAATGAAATGGTGTGTTGTGGTTCAAGGACATTTTCCTTGCTGCCTGGAAGAATTGTACTGTACATTTCCAGGCAGCAGCTTTGCCTATTTTGAGAGATTTTGAAGTTTGAAAGACACTGACTGACATCATTACGAAGTGAAACGTGTGATTTTCAAAGAGTGATGTGAGAACAGGAGTCAATTAAAACTGAGCCTCTGTCAGAGGAAAGAGGAATAAAAGGAACATTTACATCTCTGTTGATGTTTTGCACCCTTATTTCTTCTGTTAACTGATAGAGAGCTTCCCTGCACTGACAAGTAGACTAGTAAAGATTTACAAAACTGTACTGACAGCATATACTGTTTAGACTGTGTAAAACTTCACAGATCCATATATTGTTCCAAAAGCAAAAAAAATGCAGTTTAAAAACATTAATTCTTGTGAGGGCTGGTGTGTCATGAAACTACTCCATCATTCATTTTGTGCTTCTTTATACAGCCGTTTGTGTGTGCATCAATGACTGAAACTGTAGTAGTATAAGTAAAGTAAAGTTTAAGAAGGAAGTGGTGAATGTTGCTTAACACTTGATGTTTTAGCAAAGTAAATTGTTTACACAGACAAAAAACAGCTTTTAAAGTGAGGTGGTCATTTTTGGTTTGCCAACAATGGTGAGTCCAAGGAGAACTCTCTGCTCAACATGCGACTTCAGCAGCCGTATCCCTCTGAAACCACACCATGGAACCATAGCTGAGACATAATAACCTATTTGCTCCGTGAGTTTCGTAACTGTCTGGTTGCTTTTAAAAAAGCCACCATGGCAGCCAGTCTGCGCTCTGTACCCAATGTGAAGCTAGAGCACAGAGCTGGTTCGTGTGATGATAAGTAAATACTTTCGGAGGCTAATTTTCCACCTTAAGGATCTTGGAACTCCGTAAATCCCACAAGAGGACACACACACACACACACAGACACACACACACACACACACACACACACACACACACAGACAGACAGTACTAATGTGTTCCGACGGTAGAGCGATCTCGAGCCCAACTGATGCAAAAAGTGGGAAATCTCATTCGTCTGGAGATCTCCTCATTCATGGCCTGGCATGGCTTTCTGGGAAGTGCGGGAAGCCGAGGCATTGAGTCACTCTAGACGATGGGTCAGGGTGGTTTCAGACTGTTGGAAGAGAATTATATCGGAGGGGCCAGTATGGAGTGTGTATTCTCAGCTGGGGTAGCAGGGATTCCCTCTGACAAGACCTGAGCTTTATTTTCTTACGGAAGGAAGGGGGGCATGGGAGGGTCGGCGTGTTAAGGTGACGATGTGTGAAATTATATTGTCCAGATGTATTTATACATATAGCCATTATTGAAGGAGTAGAGAGAGCCATTATATTTGGTAACAAACTCTTCTTATGTGCACACCTGTGTGTAGCATACATACGTTTGTTCGTGCACATCTGTGCATTTCTGAGCATGCTTGTGTATTTTTCTTTGGCAGTGTTGCGTCTCCTGATCTCCTTTTACTGGAGAATGATTATGGACCCAGACGGTTTCCCAGAAGCCATAGCAGTTACGTAGATAGTGGCAAGGTTGTGACACATGGGAGTTGCTGAGTAACACTGCCTCCTGTTGCCAGAGTTGACAAGCTAACAAACCACGAAGGCATGTAGGCTTTCGCAATCTCCTATCTTTCACTGAGGGGGGGATGTGTCATAATCCCAAAACTCATCACGGACGTAGGTCCACTATATAATAAGTACAATATATGTTCTGGCACCAATATCACAACAGACGCCTAACTCCACCATACCACATGTGGTAAAAAACAAATACGCTGCTTCAGAATAAACTTCACATTTTGACTAATGCTTGGGATTAATTAAATAAACATCACACTGTGTAATTAGTTATCTTAATGCACACACATATGACCTCAACTGCAGCCATGCCCTGAAAACATCACAGCATGTACAGTATGACCAGCACAAGAACACACAACCTCTGTCCTGTCAATAAAAAACGCCCAGCGCAAGACAGGTGGGTACGCAATCCCGCCCTGCCCATTGATAGTCAATGCAGTGGAGGCTAATCCTGAATACACTCAATTGATTGTCCAGGACAGGAGGAGAGTATCCTGTTTATTGTCTGAAATGCTCACATGCCATCTGTCTCAGCTCTTCCATAAATGTTTTATTAATTACACAACATCCACACGACTGCACTACGATCCACCACATCAGGCTCCTGATTTTCAGACATAGTGTTTACTTGTTGGAAAAGAATTGGAGTTCATGACTCATCACATTTCTAGTCACTCTGCAAGAAAATATGACAATGCTTTAACTGAAAATGCTGATTTGTACTGTGGGTAGCAAATGTGACTGTAATATTGGCAACCACAACTAAGAAACAACTAAAAAATGAATCCCAGATCCCAACAGTCATTGAATACAAAATGGTAATTTGTAAATTGAGACTATTACTTACTGAAATTGTGCTTTTATAATAAACCATGCAAGTTATCAGCAGGAGCAGCAGCCAGTTTTCCTACTTGAGTATGTTTCCTGGAGAGGGATCCCTCATTACACGATTATACTATTTGGTTTCAGTGCAGAGGGTCCAAACTGCAGCATCAGGGTATTCCTCCTGATTGGGATCACTGTCTGAGGTCAGGAACACCGCTGTAGGATTCAAGTGAAAAACACACCGCCTGATCAGGTTTCCAGAGACTGGGGAGATGCTTAAGACTGCAGGGTTGAAGGGAATGACTTCAGATGGATCCACAGCAGGGCAGCATGTTCCCTCCCAGAGGAGCAGCACTTTATTATGTCTGGTTTCATCTCAACAGGGTTTTAATGGCGTAGAATGGACTGAGAGAAAAGGGAAACTGTTGCTCCTCTTGAGTGTGTGTGTATGAATATGTTGTACGAGTTTAGCCACTCGTGAGTCATTCTGACCTGATGAGTTTTTCATCCGGACACACACATTCTAATTGGGACTGCGTGTGTGTGCGGTGCAGACATAGCATGTGCTTTTAAATACATGTGTGGTTGCTGTTAAACCTTGTAAAGACCTTAAAAGGCAGAACACAGCCTGATGTAAACCTGACATCTATCAGTGGTATCAGCACACAGGTGATGTGAGGGATCTGAAGGTCAAGCCTTGGCCTCAGCGAAGTCATCCAACACTTGAGCGTCACACTATGTGGCTTATTCCTCATGTGATACATTCTCGCACATGTCGTATCATAGCCAGATGGGTGTGAATCAAAGGAGAGCGCTGACTAATAACGACTAATAACACCGAATGAATCACAACATTTTTTACATGCGTTTGCTTGGGCTGTTGCTGTGTGCACATGTTGGACAATTTATTACTAAACATAAGACGGATCATTCTTTAGATAGCAATTTTAGCACTTCACTATTTAGCCGGATAATAGATCATTGGTTATGGTGATTACTGTTGCAAGAGGTTATAGGAATCCTGCATGACTCAACTTGCGAACCTGGGGGCAACACGATAATAAAACACTGTAAAAAAAACAACTGTAAAGCATAAATCAACATATTATTACCTTCTTTTTTTCTTTTTTTTGGGACTCTTAACTAACACTACCATTACCCCTATATAGGTAAAACATCACTAGCTGCTCCATTTAGCCAAGCAAAGCGGTTAGTTTAGTCATCTGTGATAACAGCAGCACAGAGGGAGCCAAAGAAAAAGTGATGCAGGATCCATGATGCTGTGTTTTTTTTTTTTATAGCTCTGTTTTGGTCTTCACCTACTCGTAAAGGAGGAATCTACTGTTAAATGCTCCACTGATCACTGGTTAACTTTGTTTGCTGTTTAGTACTGGATATCGTGCAGAGGGTTTCTTAGAAGTTTTTCATTAGCTAGAAACAATCACAGTGGCAGTGAACCTAAATCTTAGAGGAGAAAATTGCTAATAATCATAAAGTAAGCAACTACAAGTATAAACAAATATATACTGTATATATATACTGTATATACTCTTCTTAGGGGTACTCTAAACATAGAAATGTTCAAACCGTCTACGGTAGTAAAAGCACANTTTATGATTTGCTCATGTGATACTGTTGTTTACCCATTATTTTAAGGTTAAAGAGTGGGACAAAGCAATTCAGTGGAACAGGGCATTACTTTTGCCCATATATCAAAATGCCAACATAAAAACTGTAAAGCATCCCACCCATATGCTGACCTTGTAACCTTCCAGCCTTCCCAGTCACACCAGTAAAAAGAAAAAAATCCCTCCCAACTGGACAGCTGCCATGGTTTCCAAGCAACTCACACAAACAGCAGGAAACAGAAGAGGGGATCCCATCAGAGGGGCCGTGAAAAAGGAAGGCATTGACTAGAGACAGGAAAAGGAGAGAGAGAAAAAAAAGAGGAAGAAGACGGGGGATGGTCCTTCACTTGACCCCCTCCACAGAAACGTCCAGCAGCGGTTATTTTTCTCGACTCCTCAGTCAGAATGACTGTCAGCCGATCTTAGACTAGTGTGACTTGCCGCAGCACTGTAAGCCAGGATCAAGCTATTTTTAATCTTTTTATGACATGTCAATACCAACACCAAGGACAGGTCATAGAATCAAAGTAACAGCAGTGTAAGTGACCTGCCTCAAACTTTCTATGGGTCTGTACATGAAAGGCCCTGTAAATCATACCTCTGCTGCAGCATCTAACTTCTACTGACATCTTCCTCCTGTCAATCTGTTGTCACACTTTTAGATTCTCTGAATGATATACTTATATTGCTCACGTTAAACTTGAACTAAAGAATGCAGCACATTAACCTGATGGATGGGCTCTTGTTTCAACTTGTCCTTGATAATCTGGTGCTGTATGAGCGCCCTACTGCGTCTCCTATATAACAAAGTTAAAGAGGGCGCAAACACATACTTCCCCTCTGACCTGTGAGACAACAGTTTGGAGGAATCCAAAACTGACTGGACAGAAGCATCAGTCAGTGTGACGCACACCCAGTCTTTATTTTGGTCAGTCAAAATTTAAGGAAGAAACAGCATAGGAGAATATGCTGTGAATGATAAATCCATTCTGAGCCAATCAGGAGGAAATGCACCTTGAGGGATATGAATAATTTACAGGAACCAATCACTTATTGGACTGGATTATTACACATTCATCTTTTTAGAAGAACCTATATTCCAGTGGAATATATTGTGTGATTTGCAGTGGTGCTCCAATACATTTGAATTACCCAAAAAAACAACAACAAAAAAAACAAAAACAATGCCCAATAGTTGATTATAGCACAGGCTTCCAACAAGGCCGACTTAAGAGTAACCAAAGTTTGGCCGTGCTTGGAAAAAGGTCACCAAAATCAATAGGTTTCCTCCTATAGGGAGCACACAGCAAATATTGTGTTTTATGACTGGAGACTCAGGAGATATATAGTCATTTGAAAATTGAAAGGTTGGCTTGATATGGTGCCAGTAAGGAAAAAAGGTCATGGAGTCACAAAATTCACTCTTTTTTTCCCTCTCGGGATATTGCACGTACGCAGCAAATTTTCATTCCAATCAAGTCAATGATGAGGCCACAGATGGACCTCAACATTTTGACATAAGTAATAATAATAATATATGACAAAGCTTTGTGTGGGAATATAATGCAGTACACGGTGATGGCTCCAGAGACAAATGTGAAATGCAAAGTAAAGCTATCTGCTACATTTATCATGCAAGATTAGCTATAGAGGAGATTAAGAGGAGCAGAAGGAAGAATAGTACATTTGTGGAGCTATGCTTCTTTATTTTTTTGCATACAGTTTGATGAAAAGATTGACACCACTCAGCCAAAAGGCTGTTAGCTTAGCTTAGCATAAAGACAAGAAATCTATGTCTATGCTAATTCCAAAGACAAAAATATCAATATGAAAACCAAAGTAAAAAAAGAACATTTTACCAGAGGTTATAAATCAGACTATTTCTTGGCTGGGAACAGTGACTTCCTGCAGTCTTATTACCATAAATAGTAAACCAGTTAGGACTCTAAGACGTCATTGCTCTGGCTCACTTTGGCTTTTGTGCAAATGAAACAATCAAGATAAAAAATGGTAACTGATGAGGTTTAGTGGGGATTAGAGGCAGAGGTGTGTGTGTTGTTTTTTTGTTTTTTTTTTCCAAAAATGTCAAACTGTTTTTTAAGTTTTTCTTTGACTAATATGTGGCATCAAACTGTTTTTTAAGTTTTTCTTTGACTAATATGTGGCATCAAGACCAATTTCTGTCCATTAATGGACAGACATCGGGTAGGAGCAGAGTTGATAGCAGAAGGAATGTTTGATCCTCTCCTGTAATTTTAACACCTTGCATGCATTTGGCAAATGCTTGAATGTTGCACCAAAAGCATTAAAAAATTGTAATCGCTTAATACAGGTTCATCACATCCTGTTATTTATTATATGCTGCAAAGTAGAAACTCTCTCAGGTAATTATTTAAATTAAATATATATCAGTGAACCTCCTGTCCTGTCATCTTCTAGTTAAATACAATGGCAATGGAAACGATGACTGCCTGTGACAAATCACCTCTCAGTGTTTAGTCGACAAAATGATTCAAGACGCAGCGAGATTGAGCGCAGATTTGTTAGTGACCCTTTCGCATAACCAGGACCCTGGCTGTGCTGGACTATATAAATGTGTTTTAATGTAGAGCAGCCAAGCCGGAGAACCCTGCAGTAAAAATGGCCTTGGCATATATGCCTGGGTTTAAATCACTGTAATGGACCTGGATGTGACAGTCATAGGCTAGAAAAATGAAACCATCCGCCCTCATAATCCCATAACCATTACTGGGATTGCAACAAAACTGAATGGATACACATTTCGGTGCAGGGAAAAAAAACAAAGCTTATATCATACTGTTTTGTTTGAAACTGACAATATGGCCCTCCTTAGATGTCTTGCCTGAGTAATTATCTGTGTTAGAAGTGATGTAGGAAAATTGTCTCATAGGTCATATGTCTTTGACCTAGAGTAGCTGTTATTGGCCACAGGTTTTGAATTAGCTACACATGTGGGTAAGATACAGTGCCCATGGTGGAGCTCTTATCACATCTCACACTGTCAGCAAAACCACTCGAAGAGAAAAACAACACTGACAGAGTGCAGTAATAGGTCATTAGTTAAAAAAACAATGTGCAGATATTTCAACCCTGGGGAGCTGTATTTAATCTAGACAATAACAAACAAGCATTATCATACTTTTATGATTTTGTTTTCTCACATAATGACTGCTGGCTTGTTTTCCATTGTTCTCATAATGTCTGTCTTCATATTTTTAATTTCAGGGTTTTTAGGAAATCATGTTGCCACTTGAACCAACTTTATATTAAAGGACAGTTGCAGAGTGTCAGCTATAAGTGGTTAGCAATTGTTTGAAGTATGACATTAATCTCACTTCTTGTACCTGGCATGCAACAATGGTACTAGACCCAAGACACATGTTAAACAAAAGATCTATCTACAGTGTATCATGTAAACAACTGTGACAAAGTGCCAGCCTCACACTGTTCCCTTTTCTTCCCTATTTTCTGCCAGCACAGAATGTTAGTCAATGGCCGTGTGACAATGACAGCGCGGCTCCTTTGGTTTTACAAGCCAGACATGTACGTTACTTCCTGTTCATAAGAGGAATCTCTGAAAAAAAACAGTAGCTAAACATACAGCAGTGTCCAGACATGCCTAAGATAGCTCCAAGCAGTTCTCCATTGTGAGTGATGAAGTATGCAGCTCCACATGTCTAAATACTAACAAAGAAAGAAAGGAGAAGTGGGAATGTGTGTACAACTGTTTTTGCGTGTGTGCTCCACTCATGCAAAGGGATGTAACTGACCGCAGCCACTTACAACTTACCTTCAATAACCGCAGACATCTTCATTCATCTCTTGTATTAGACTGCAATCAAAAGAGATGATTAGTAATCACGTCTGTAGCTGCAGTAGCTGCCGCTGATGCTGCAGGGTTGAACGTGCGAGTAATAAACTTGTATCAACAGAGTGCTCACAAATGAGTGTTTACAGCTATTAAAAGCTGCGTGATTCAAGTTATGGCTCATAGAATAACTTAGAAAATACATAATAATAGTGTTGGGAACTCAAGATGCCAGTGTGCACATTTCCCCGGATATGTCAAACATGAATTATATGTTGTAAAAAGAGAGGATTAACTGTGCAGCTTTGAGGGAAAAGCTCGGGTTTGCAGCCTTGAATTTTACATATCACGGAGATTCACCCATAGTTAGTCACTCTGCCCATGTACATGTCTTGTTAGTGTCCATATTAATATCTGCCTCAAGCCCTCTTTTTCCTACTGGTAGCATTCCTGGTGTCTAGACAAACAAATATGACAAGATTAAGCCCACAGCTTGGAGAGCCTTAGATGTGAAAATTTATACCTGTCAACTTTTGGTCCGTCTTTAACATGTAAATCTTTTATGCAGAGTTTTAAGAAACAGTTCTGGCCAAGATGTAGCCTGGCTCCTGGGCCAAACCACTGGTAGTAAACATTGTAGAGACTGGCATTAAGTACAGCGCTCGTACTGAAAAAAACTCCACTCATGTCATTTATTATATCATCAGCACTGTTGGCAAACATTTCCAGTATCTTGACAGTAATGCATCACACTGAAGCAAAATACCAACAGGAGCGAACAGGGAAAGAACCTTAAGGGGACAGGAGTGAGGATTCAGCTCTATATTGGCACGTTATGAAGCGTGCATCCCAAATTACTTTGTGCAATGACAATAAGAGCAAAGCACAAAAGCAACAACTCAATTTGTATGAATGCAAAAACAGCGCGTGTCTGTTTACAAGACACGAGCAATGATCATTTTCTGTGAAACACACGAGCGAGGAGCAGGCCGCTCATAAATCTGAGCGCAAGACGTCTCTAATGCTCTCCGCAGACATGTTGTGGCTGCTCAGTACGTGCAGTGTCACAGGGCCAGATGTAGTAGCACTATAAATTATAAACTTACGTTTCCAGAGAAGACGTAAAGCAAAGGCAAATTCTTCCAGACAATACATGTATCCTGTTAAGAGCTTAAGTTTTGCTGACAATCAGAATCACAGCATTGAAACAAGCCAGATAAACCTAAAGAAAACTTCAACAGTCACGCTGTCACAGAAAATAATATAACACCAAAGGATAAGAGGCTGGCAAACGTAGAAAGAACGGCACATTATAGAGTATATTGCATATTAAATCAAGCCAACATCACTTGGTAACTCGGCTGCTCCAAATGCCACTGAGAAATAACTTTTTTTTTTTTAAAGATGCATGTGAAGAAGCTTCAGCAAATCATACACAGTGTTCTTATGTTAGCTGGCCCATCTGTTGTGACTTTATAACAAGGAGAGAGAAAGACAAAATACCTTACATACTGTAAGTGAGTCCAGGTTTCTCTTTCTCTACTCTTTAGGAGACACTTTGGATTTAAACTCTCTCTTAAGTTCAGGATTTGGCCCTTCCTGCAAGTGCAGAAGCGTCCAACACTGTAGGGTTTATTTTGGCTAGTCAACACAGTCTCAGTATGGATGTTTTTTACATAAAACTCTTACCTCATGTATAGTTGACGTGAAGTAGAGATTTGAACCTGAGCCTGGATCTCTCTGCTGACACAGCCAGACTTATGAATTGATCCTAGCGAAAAGGTCAAGTTACTTAAAGCAAAGTTACTTCACAAATATACATTATGAAGCATTACACCATTATGTTTTTAGTTTACGCACGTCTTTTTTAATGAAGTATAGACTGCTTAGTGACCCGCTGGCTATAATGTCTGTCGCTGAGATGGTCTGAAGTGCTCTGACTATTGTTGACAGACACTGCAGCTAATAGTACTTTACTCAGTAGCACAGAATCCATCAAGATAAGCCTTCAGACTGCCACTGACCCACGCCACACCACAGGGTTTTAAAGTTGTTCAACAACTAGTGTAAGCCCGTCCCACTGACAGTGCCAATCAGTTGTGCAGCTACTTTTTTCCTACCGCTGCTTTGTATCATAATTCATCTCCTAAAGTATGTGATGCTGCTTTTTCATCCTCAAGCTCACACGTGCACATCGGCCAAGCCACAGCTGACGCCAGCGAGCTACTGTAGGCAAAGAAAACAGAGCGTACTATTACTTTCCCCCCGTGCAAGTCTGCTTACGCTTGCCCCACAACCGGCCTGCCCCCAAAAAGCAATCTGCTTCTGATTATGTGTGATCATCCACGAGCTTGCCAGCTACATTTCAGACTCACGGGAGTCGTTTTTTTTTCTTCAAATCTGGCCTCCATTCAAAAGGAATTACATTGTAGCTTGTCTTAGCCATTGTTAATTGCACTCATGGCAGCTACCAGCACTCAGTGATATCCCTGCTCTATTTGTTATATATGGAGTCTTTTTATTTTTAAATTTAACTTGTCATTATCATTTCCATACTATTTGTAACGCACATAATGGAGACTCTATTTTCAGTGCTTTGCAATTGCCAAAGCACTCATCAGACTTTGTTGTAATACCTCATCAAGTATCATAATGACACACATCATTACAAATTAAAACTTAATTTATCAACGTCAGGTCCTGCATGCTGCTTCAGAGTTACTGTTGGATGATCCCTGCAGCTGGTAGCACAGGATAAGTGGTATTTTATTATTACCTATGGTATTTTATTGCTCACTCGTGTATGTGCTTAAATAACACATAACCATTGCAAACATGTGTGCATTTAAAAATATGTACACATTATTGCAATGTGTATGTGTTATTTAATTTCAATGTGTCAGCCAGATCTTATACATATATATTGTGTTATCAGCCAACCAAACCTCCCACTGTTTTCACCCTTCCGTATCAGTTTATGATAACACAGTCTTAAAATGGGAACGATTACTTTGATAAATGGTAATAGAAGTGCAATTAAGGAAATATGCTGAAAAGTGAACCTCAGTATTTTCCTTTAACATATGCAAAACACAAGACTTTGAGGCCGCAGATCCACTGGGGACGTACTCGATACAAAGTAGTGGAAATCAGAGAGGCGGAACACGGTGTGTTTGTGCTGTCAGTGGTTCGGGATAGTTATTTTAGGCGAAGCTGTGAAACCGTATTTCCCTCAAACACGAGGAAAACACATTTGGAAATGAAATTTGATAGCATTTGAGTTTTGATTTTAATCACAGGGATACGCTGAACGTTGGAATAATGCTAATGATTGTATAATAACACAATTGCCAACGCTGACGAGGAAGGCCATTACATTACAGTCATATCAGTAGATGTACTGCAATATGATACTATGTTGTTCATAGGAGAGCCCCCCCAAAAAATCCACATCCACCCCTTCCTCTATAGGGGAGTCAAAGGTCAGAATCAGCTACAGAAAAACATGCAGAAGAATAATAGTAAGAGTTATAGTAACAGGCAAACTATCATTTATTAGTATTTCTGGATGTGTTAATCAGATGTATTGATATTCCTATGAGAAATGAGTGGAGGAATAATGTTTAACCATATGATTTCACCCATAAAATTTAGTGTCAACATGTACTGTGGTTATTAAAGACAATTTTAGCATTTACAATTTACAACTGAGCCAATTCTATTTAATGAGGAGGTGTGGGCTCAATGAAAAGCTCCTGTTGAGATTGTTCTGTTATTTTCATTGTCAATATTTATCCACAAAAGTGGATCAATGTCCAGAAATAGGGATTTCAATCAACTCAAGGTAGAAAAATAATGAATATTATTTATTCGTGGTTTCACTGATAACTCAGGGACTTTTGCATTTGTTGTGACCAATTTTAATTATTTTGAAAATGTAACTTAATATTTGTACCAAGTGGACAGTTTGTAAAAATAAAATCGTCACTAGAAATAAACTTTGGGGAAGGGTCTCTCTCTCTCTCTCTCTCTCTCTCTCTCGCACACACGCATACCCCACCACACGTACACATATCTCGCACAACACCTCCCACCTCCACTAACGGGATCCCAGGGTAGACAACATCAGGCGGTCCAGGAGGTTGCAGGAGCCGGTCGCGTCATCCTTGGATGGGCGGCGCACTGACGGGAGGACGGAGGGTTTTCCACATTTAAAAGCACCGGAGCCGGCCCCTTTGACAAACCGCGCTGCGTCATCGACCTGGGGAGACTCTTGAAAAACCTTCACTGAAGCTTACAGAGAGCCAAACTCACCTCAACCACGGTCCCCTTTAGCAGCCTTACCTGCGCCGGTCTCCAGATTCAACAGCACATAGATTTCCCCCCTCCGGTTCATCTGGTGCGCACAGTCAGTCACACCGCGCCGTGGCTCCAAGTTACACACTCGCTTTGCTTTAACTTTACTGCGAATTATGCTTTTATTTGATGGTGTATGAAGTGATCTAGCGCTTGCAATATTATCATCGGCGTTGCTTGTCCCAGTCTCAAGAAAGTCAGCATCGCTTGTTGAATGCAGGATACCTTCTGCCTCAGCGTCAGTCCCAAGTTCAGCTTTGGAGCAACAGCCGGTAAGGAGCGAGAACTCCAGTTTCTCACCTCTCTCGCCGCCGATATGAAGTCTGCAGAAGAAGGTAAAATATTTAAGTTTGATTTCATGTTTTAACCAGCGCTCAAATATGAATTTCCTGTGTGCTGTATGTTTGTAAGTGTGCTGACACCGGGTGCTGAGGCTGTATGAAAATGTTATTACAGTGAAAAAGGGCTGTCAGTTTTTATGAGCAGCAATATAATTATATTTTTGCAAAGATAAATAAATACACCAATATATTGGCTCAAATTTGAGCAACTGAAAAATATATTCTTATTTGGTTTGGTCAGCCGTAACCAACTATTAATTTTAAGGACACATATGTGAATTTATCCCCTGGTGTGACAGTTGCTTTCCTATAGATGTCACCAAATAAATGCCAGACACCTTCTGCTTGATCTTGAGCTCTGCATGAGGATCAAATTAGCACTCACTCAGATATACTTAGTGGCATTCACCCATTTCACATCCACACCATGAGGCGTCTCCAGCTGTCTTCGCAGGTGCCTCTCATCATGTGCAAAGAATGTTGATGGGCTCGCACTGGTGCTGTCACCTGCGCTCCTTTCGATAGAAAGCTTAAGGTAAAATTAAATCATATAAAAAGTGAGGAGACTATCGTTTCTCCCAATGTCCAGTGAGGTCAGAGGTCAGAGGTCAGCCATAGAACGGCAACATCAGGGGCTGTCCAAGATTGTGTGGCTTGTTAAGAGATACTTTAATTTGGAGGATGATTTAGTTTTGGTTTATCATTTAAAGGGACGTCCTGTTTTCTTTTCTTTCTTTCTTTTTAAGCTCTTTGACTCGGCATTAATGGTAGCAAAATTTGATTTGGTCCATCAGAAGTCATTGATAGTCTGTCTCTGTTCATTTACAGAGTCTTTCAGGGCTGATGTCATTGGCTTTTTGTGGATTTTGGGAATTTCATTTTGTCTTTGAGGTTTCAGATGGACGGGTGCGGGCTGTATTATTATTCATTTCAGTGCCTCAGTCCTAGGCTTTATAATTGGTAACAGACGTGTGTGTGTGTATGTGTGTGTGTGTGTGTGAGAGAGAGAGAGTGAGTGAGAGAGAGAGAGAAAGAGAGAGAGAGAGAGAGAGAGAGAGAGAGACTGTGTGTGTGTGTGTGTNGAGAGAGAGAGAGAGAGAGAGAGCTGTGATTTGCATTCACAGATGCCATGTAGCTTTTTTGACAAGGAGTCGTGCCTAACCACACACCGCTTCAGCAGTATGCCGAGAGCTATATTATTATCACACATATACTACATAAACTCAGACATATAGACACGCATATGCAAGCCATACACACACACACACACACACACACACACACACACACACTCTACGTGTGTTTTGCCATAGCCCACGATCAGCCATGTGCGTTAAAGTGGCCCCAGGGTTCTTAGTTCCAGAGGTTGCAGATGACTTCTGTGGGCGACCACCTATCTCTCCCTGAGGTCCCGTCAGTCTGAGCCCAGCCTAGACCACAATCCCCGTGGATAAACCCCATCCATTCTTTAGTCACGCTGGTTTGGTTGTGGGTAGAGAGTGTTTTGATCGTGATAGCATAATTGAGAAAGATTGTGGCGGACAGAAAGAGCATGCTATAATCTGTGTGATAGTCAGTGTTTTCAAATTAACTCTGCTTACACCGCATTTTGAATGCACTGCAAACAATTGCAGAGGCTGTGCCTTGGGTGAAAGAGTGAGTCATCTTTATTATATTTTTCTTTGATTTGATTTTTTTTTTTTTTCAGTTTTGGCCAACAAATTATGATCTGCTATGATTTTGTTAGTTCAGCAGATGTGACGCGTGTGACCCGGAAACGGCAAGTTTCAAGATCATGCAGCACACAAGAGTGAAAGCCCCAGTGTGTTTGCGTAGGTGTAAGAATAAGTCAAGTATGTTGCAGCATAGTGTACTGATTGCACACATTCAAACGGGGGAAAAAATGATAACAGCTGCAACCTTAAGCAGAGTTAGTCAGGCCTGAAGTAAGGAGGTGTGTCACACATGGAGTGGGCAGGAGGTTATTATCTGTTCGGTACTAGAAAAGGGTTTACCAGAGGAGAAAAGCATCAGAGACTGAGCTGAAGGCACACTAGTTTTATGGTGAAACTTAGTGTATAAGAACTGAGGAGGAGATGAGTTTCCAGCATGAAGAGCAAGAGTTTGATTTCAGCTATGTGTTTGAGTACAGCCAAGATGTCCAGAAAGAACCTGAGACAGGTGGGTACTCAAGAGTAATGAAGGGCTTCTTTTCTTCTGCTGTGTGACCTGTTTATTGCACACCGTGATGGGACTGTTGTGTACTGGAATAAATGCGAAATGATTTCAAATGTCAGTTCTGTGCAAAAAGACTGTGTAAGAGTCTGGCATTCTGTTTAACCAAACATAAGACAGCAATTTTTTTTTATTATACTTCTATATTAAGGTCTCTGTTTTGTGAGTAATATGTTTCTGAGAAGGAAAACAAGATATGATTTTCTATAATATGCTTGGATATTATGTTCAGTGCTGGCTATGTATAAGAGGTGTCCTAGGCTTCTCTCAACTTGTGTTATATTGAACTTGTATGATCGCATAATCACCTCTGAAAATAGATTCTCATAAACTAATTTTAGACTCGCCTACCCACATATTATGCGGTGTGTGACAGATTCATCATTTCATGTGATCTACAGCATTGTGGTTAACAAATATAGCACACTGCATCAAGAGGGAAATGCCCTTCACTGGGTTTCAGACTGAATGGCATAAATTCTTTTGACCACTTTTACCCTCATTGACATTATTAATAAATTGCAGATGTGAGGTTTACAACTGTTGACACAGCAGCCAGCCGATACAAGGCTAACTAAAGAGGCATATCTGCCAGGCTACATGTGCCTCCACTGATTGAGCTTGTATGTCATTGCACTTGTCTGCTTGTGATTTCCGCGCGCGCTTGCTTGTGCATGCCCTTTGTACGTGTACTACGGTGCATCTGTGTGTAACGCTGCAGCAAACTCTCTTTGACTTAATCACAAGCTCAGAGCGATGCGAGAGTGCTGTCAGTTTTCCACAGGGGAGGGCCTAATTCACTCAGTGAGTGATGCAATCAATCAAATAAAGCATCCATCAGCGCTGCTGGAGGAATTCCTGTAGAGTACATATGACAGCAGGGAGTGCCAAATAGAGCCTTAGATGAACTGATCAAACAAACAGAGTGGCTGTGCAACTCGCGACTACACAGCAACCACATACAGTAACTGCTTTGAGATGATTGCTAAGTTTCTCCAGATGTTTATAAAAGAGGGAGGCAGTCATTCACTGCAAGACATATTGGTAAGATTTGTGTGGAGGCATTGTTCTAAAATGTAATCAGTTAATTACCCCATAATGTAATGGTTCTGTGGTATGTTGTCATATATTATACTTCTATATACTTAAAATATACTTCTTTCTTTTCAGATGCATACAGCTACACACCAAATGTCAGCTTGTCCCTTCCACTGGGTATGGGCAACCCCTGTCTGGCCACCCAGTACCACACCTTACAGTCCAGCCCAGTTATTTCAGTTTCCTCTTGCCACCAAACAGGCTACAGCCTGCAGAATGATAACCATGCACCATCAAACTATTACCTGCCCCATGGCCTGAGACCCAATGGGGCCCCAGCTCTGGAAAGCCCTCGTATTGAGATCACTGCCTACAGCCAGTATCCTGAAGATGAGGTGGAAGAGAGCAACAGTGAGGACCACATCATCAAACGAGGCGTTAACTCTATTGTGACGCTGACACTACCCAATGCTGATGGCTACCGTGATCCCAGCTGTCTCAGCCCCGCAAGTAGCATTTCCTCTCGTAGCTGTAACTCCGAGGCGTCCTCCTATGAATCCAGCTTCTACAACTACGACAACTCCCCACAGAACTCCCCCTGGCAGTCTCCCTGCGTTTCTCCCAGAGGCTCATCCTCCCTCCTGTCCTGCCCACATGCTAGCGGCCCTGCAGCTTCCCCTCACCATTCACCCTCCACCTCCCCTCAGATAGGAGCAGTGGCCGAGGAAGGCTGGCCAGCACAACCTCGTGGCTCCAGGCCTAACTCTCCTTCCTGCAGCGGAGGCAGTGGAGGCAGCGGAGGCAATGGCGGCGGCGGCGGTGGAGGCGGCGGCGGCATGGGGAAGAGAAAGTACAGCTTCAATGGCACCTACCGTCAGACATCCTGCTCCCCCATCCAGTCACCCACCCCATCCCCACATGGCTCACCCAGGGTTAGCATCACAGATGACAACTGGCTCGCTAACACCAACCAATACACCAACTCTGCCATTGTGGCTGCCATCAACGCCCTAACCACAGATGGAGTGGTAGACATGGGGGAAGGAATCCCAATCAAGACTCGGAAAACCATGCTAGACCACTCATCTTCCATGAGCTTAAAGGTGGAGCCTGGTGGTGAATTGCTATGTCCTGATGGAGAGCTCTGCCATGAGGACTACCCCTCCCGCCTGGCCCTCAAAAAGGAGAACTATTGTGGAGGGTTCCTGGATGTGCCCCAGCATCCGTACTCCTGGTCTAAACCCAAGCCTTACCTCAGGTGGGTGGAGTTGCACCAGAAACTCAGTAGTACTGTAAAAAAGATGAAACACTTGAACAAGTTAATGTAAAACCAACCCAGTAGTCTTGCCTCTAAATTGCCTTGTGAAGACAATGAAGCTCACACATGTGTTTACTTATGTAGACAGATTTATGCTTTCTAGCATTCTGTCTAAGGACCGCTTCAGACTGTGCAAAGGAAAAACAATTCTCCCACTAATCATCATTACTTAACCCCGTTGTTGTCTTTTCATTTCCACATTTAGCGTTGTTTATTTATTGCAAGGACATGTTTGTTTTAGGTTTTAATCTTCAAAGGCTGTATCAAAAAGGCAAAAATCCAAAAAATTGCATGCTTTGCACTTCTGAAAGAGCTCTCTTTGAAGATCAAAATATTTCATAAATCATATTTCACAGGAAGGAGTTGCTCAGCGTGTGCCACTGTTTCTATAGCAACCCACACACAAACATAAGAACGCATATAGACACAATGACATGCACGCAGTCGCACACATTTACACATGCACTCAGCTATATAATTGATTTTGGACTTTTGAGTAAGGTAAGCCTTTTCAATTTCAGTTGTGTCCCCCTTGGCATTTTTTTCCTAGCTAATAACACACTTTCCTGTCGGAAATCAAGTGTTTGATTAAGATAGTGAGCAACAGGAAGTAATGGTGACAGGCCTGGCTGAAGGGGAAGCAGTCTGGGGGTTAATCAGCCGGCTCGCTGCTCTGGTCTGTCGCGCCATCAGCCCATCTCTCTCTGTGTAGCTAGCCTGATGTCATGCACAGACTGGACAGATAAAGCCCTGCGGGGGGAAATCAGTTCGTTTTGGGTCAACAAACAGCCCGCAAGTTCCACAAAGATGCCAGAGATTGGTTTCAGTCGAGCCACCCTTCAGGTCAGGGGTTTGCGTTTACCAGGCATCCGGCATAGAGAAATATTGTCTTGCACATGTTTGTTTTGGTTTAGATATCTCCACGGTGTTCACATGGGAAGCTCTGACTCTCCATCTCGAGAACAATGATGTTAAGGAACGCCAGCTGTAGCTCTGAGAAAGAGATATCACGCTCTAATGTAGGGTGTGCTGCTGACCTTATTCCATTGTATAACTCCATTGTCTTTAATACTAGTGTAATGGGCCGTGCTTTAAAATGTTGCGGTTATCAAGTCGGAATGGATAATAATTATATCAAAGGAAATACCAATTTCCAGATTTGTTTTTCGTGCCCTAAAAAATACCTCTCATCCCACTGTCACTTCCTTAATTCCCTGTGTCTGTTTCCACCTGTCACACAATAATGCAAAACACACTGCTCTCTAACCCATGTCATATTCATCTCTCATTTATTTTTCATAAAAAGGTCAACTAATTATTACCCAGGCCCACGGAATTACGGACGTCAACGAATGACATCAATTGATTAGATTATAGACCATGATGAAATGGAGAAGGATCAAGCCAGTTGGATTACAATAAAGTGTCCGAATTTGAGGCTAATTTAAAGCAACTTTAGAAGTTTCTGATTTAGACTTCCTTGGCAATGACGGAACTGTGGAAAAAAATGCAACCCCACAGATCCTTTGGCAAATCAAATGTGACTACAGTCTTAAATATGGAATAGACTGTACTCGAGAAAAAAACAAAACAAATTAGTTAAAATAGTAAATCAATCTGTTTTTATTCCAAGAAACCTGGAAATGTAAAACACAGCACTTCCTGTTTTTTGGGAAAGAATAACCAGGCATTGGGTGTCGAGCACAGAAACTGTAAATCTTTCTGTTATACGTATTATGTTATATCAATCAGCAGCAGAGTAAAAAAACAGACGTTTCGTGTATTGTTATTTCATCCTAAAAATATGTCATGTAAAAAATGTGTTATGTTATTGCAGCCCATCTCTGCCAGCTCTTGACTGGCAGCTTCCATCCTGCTCCGGCCCGTACAACCTACAGATCGAGGTGCAGCCAAAGTCCCACCACAGGGCCCACTATGAGACTGAAGGCAGCCGAGGGGCGGTGAAGGCGCTGTCTGGTGGCCACCCTGTAGTACAGGTATGTCTCAAACACTATTTTAGCCAGCAAATGTTTTTTGAATCAGATCTTTAAGATTTACTGATGTTTCCCAGAGACAAGGCCAGCTTTGTGTGTTTAAACTAGGTAATAATTTGCTGTCATTACAGCATAAGTGGTAACACGTAGACAAGTGCATGCTGATTAATGGCACTTATTTTCTGTCCAACAACAAGCTAGTGACATGGACGTTTGGCTGTTGCTGACTTTATGACAGCATGTAGTCACACAGCAGCCATGACATTTCTTTCATTAGTCTAGGCTGACAGGTTCTTGCTATTCCTTTTTTATTATTATTAAAAAACAAGCTTAGTTTAATTCTGAACTATGTGATTCCCTGTCAAACAATATATTGCTGATTATTTTGGAGAAATAACTAAAAACAATCAAGTCAAGTCAATTATTTAAAAACTGTTCAGTATATCATTACATTATCCTTGCAAACCTCAAAACCTTCAAGCCTTCTTTGTGACTTGTGCTTGCAGTCCACGTGTTTCTGTATGTGCTTTATACTCTGTGTTATTAATGTTCCCTAAAGCTGTGAGTCAATCTACCGCTGCAAAAGTTCGAACCTGGCGAGCAGCAGTGCATGCTGACTCAATTAGTATAGAGCAGGACCATCGCCTCTCACTATTGTACTTGGCGTACACTTAAAGAGCACACGTCAGTCTCACCAGCAGCACAGCACAGAGCTCCTTTTTCTGCTACACTGTCATCATACCACACTGACATATTGGTTTACCCAGGGTGGGGATCCAGTGTGTGTGTGTGTGCTCTTAAGGTTAAAAGTACTTTAAAATTTGCTTCTGATGCTGTCAATTTAAAATAAAATTTAGTAACTAATAATAATTACAGGAGCATTCACTGCTGATGATTTAGTTACAGAATTTCAGGCAGCAGACGTTCTATTTATTACGTGGCCAAAACAAACGCTGCACCTTGAGAAAACATTTTTTGACCAGGGCATTTTCAAGTCGGTGGTCCATCCTTGTCAAACGCGTAGCATTACACAATGTAAGCCCCAAGGCCGTTTTGTAAATAGATGTTGTCAGCACATCCTGGTCTGCTCAACGTCAAACGCACTTGACAGCTGTTGGCCAACGTGGTGTTATAAACAGGCCTGTCAACCTACAGGTTTTCTCTGTAAATACAGGTAATTATTCCCCTTCATTACAAACCTTTGTATATCAACATGCGGGTGAATCAAGCACCTCCCTGTGAGGCTGACCAGACTCAGCCTGCCATGGACAGCTGTGGCTGGCAGGTGAGACTGGTTTTAATACAGTTTACACCACTTTCTGACTCACTGCAGGGGCCAGCGCAAAAAGTCATGAGTAAGCGCCCTGTGTCTTTGCATACACGGTGTTGTCCAGTTTTAGATTGATGGCTTGGGTTGTTTATTTCATACTACACAGGCACCGGTTTATTGCCAACTTTGCAAGGATGTTTTCAAGTCTTACTGTGTATGTGGAGCAATTATTAGTAAGTAGTAGTCATGGAGAAAATATGATGACAGCTGCTTTACCGTCACACCTCCCCCCTACTTGCATAGCTCACACTTTACTCTTACTTTTTTTGGTGAGAAATGATTTATGCCTCTGATATTGCATGTGCAGTCAATTGGTATATCTTGAGGGTTTCTTAACAGTGGAAACCACTGGAAGCATGGCAGCTGGCAGAAAGATAAATCTATAAGGATTATGCAATCATGTGTACATGCTAGCGGGTAAAATACGGAAGAAGAACATGTGCTGGCGGATGGTGTTATCTTTAGGGGGGTTTTTTTTTGCACAGTTTGGGGAACAAAATCTATATGTCTTCTAACTCTCTCTTAGTCTTTCTTGTGTTGTGCGAAATTGTGTTGTTGTAATCTTGGAGGATAGGGCACGATGTAGTCCCCAGTGCCCTGTGGTAATGAGTGGCAGGCACTGGATGGGTGAGGTGCAGTCAAGGAGAATGAGTCAATAATGACACGGGGACATGGGTGTAGGAAGCAGCTAAGGAAGTGTCTGTGTGTAGGTGTGTGTGTGTGTGTGTGTGTGTGTGTGTGTGTGTGTGTGTGTGTGTACTAAGGACTGGAGCGAGTAGAGAGAAAAAGAGAGAAGGGGCAGAGGGAGTCACCAGGCAGCTGGGGCTTGGCGGCCCCTGGAGATGCTCTGTATCCTGCTGATTAGGGCCTGGGTGGCCCTGAGGTTGGCTGAGCATGGCGCTGGTGGGGTTGTTGTGGTGGTGGGAAGGCGGGTGGATAAGAGTCAGAATCCCGGCACCCATCGGACCTCACCTCCCTTTTCCATGCACCGGTGCCTCCCTTTTTCCCTAGGGGGCCCTGAGGATGTCACTCCTTGTGAACCGCTCATCCTTCAACCATCTCCCAAACCCACAGCAGCAGGCCTACCTCGGTTGAAGCCCAATCATCCACGGCTCTATTGTTTTTTTAGCTCATGGATGATCAGACACAGGCGCTATGACTGATGGTGACATGTGTGTTGGAAAGTCACAGCGGATGAAACGACAGCAAGATGAAAAACATGAAGGGATACACTGTTTCTACAGCTTGCGATGTGCTCTGGGGAGGCAGCAACTGACAGAGAGTCAAACCAAGATGCTCAACTGCTCATTTACTGTTGTTTTCTTGTTATTCAATAACAAGCGGAGGAGTTTTCTTCACAAAAACACAGAAAAGTTCAGCATCTATAAGCTCTGACATCATCCCAAGCTGCATCAGATCAACCAACACCACATTCAGTGCTCGCCACCACACAGGATGGAGAGATTGTGGGATGGGTGGGTGGAGAGAATGGAGTGTCTGTACTCCAGCCGCACACCGATGAAAACCTCTAGATTATGGGTTACCTCGACTCATTACCTCTCTGCTGCTTGCACCGACTCTGGGCTTCCCATTCCAAATCTTAGCGATTTATTCTGGACTCGCGCTCCATCCTTCCCTCCCTTCCTCCGCATCCGCAGCCTTTTAACCCCCTCTCTCTCTCGATTGGTCTACTTTGTGACCCCCGTGACTGCTTTTCCACTTTATTTACTGCAGCAGACCACAGCGCCATTAAGGGGATATAGGGTACTCTATCGGCTCCTCTCACACTGTTCCAGACGCTCCCCTCTCTCACCACAGCTATGCCAAACGTCTACAGGATGATGATGAGCTCAGGAAACAAAAACAACCTGGTCTACCTACAAGTCAGAATACCACTACGGCATTGACTGATGGGTTTTTCCAGAAGGGAGCGGTGGTAAAATGGTGGAACTGTGTTGAATTATTTTCATTGAGAATATTGTGACTGAGGACATGACCTGGCTTTGGTCTAAAATGTGGGTTCACTTGAAGATGTTGCATAGGCTTTCAGGATCAAACTTACAGGAAACACACAGACATCCGCCAGGCCCTTAGTAACAGTAGACAGCAACACCTGCGAAGTATTAAACCTATTGCTCAGCACGCGGCCAGTCCTGCATATGGCTAGTTCATATAGGATAATGACTGGCCTATAGGGCTTTCCCCCTCACGCATAGAAACGCTCTCTCACTCAGTCTCTCATTAAGTCCAAAGCAGCAACAGACATGGTGTAATTTCAGCAGGATGTGGCCATCATCCCTATTAACATGTGCGTGACTTAATACCCATCTCCCTTCCTCTGCAACTATATGTAATGCACTTCAAATTTGCAGTATGTTTCCGCCACTGGCGACATAAAAGACCTTGGCAAACATGTGCTCGGTTCTTCGCATATGCGTTTTCACCTTGGGATCTGGTGCTTGCTGGCTGCGTAATGTCTCAAAAGAAAACCATGATCCACAGCACCCTATAGCTGCTAATTGCTCATTAAATCTACTGCCGCCTCTTGTTTGATATTCAAAAGGTTTAGTGTACCCTGTAGTGCTGTCAGGGCTTAGTCAGGGCTGTTATTCGTAGCCCAAAGGGGTATTTATGCCACTCTTAAATTGCGGTTCTCCATCTGCGGGGCTTCCCTTACACTGGTATTGGGCTACCACTAATTACCAGTTAATAGCAACTGGAAAAAATTGAGCGAAATTTGCATCATTTTCACTGGTTTGAGGTGATAACCAGACAGCCCGCAGATTTATGAGGTAAGACACTAGTGGGTAGTCGTGCTACTGGGGGGGCAAGGCAGTCGCCTGTGCATCATCTTACTCAAATTCTCTGTAGGTTTGGATGATGTTTCTTATGGCAGGCTGTGCTGCTAACAAAGTAATTCTCTTTATATGGAATTTGGACCCTTGCTGGTCTAGACATGGGCTAGTGCTTGAAACTATGCCCTCAATGACATAACACCAAAGTACTCGGTTCAACAAAAACTTTGAGGGATATAGCTGTTTGGTTGCTTATAAAAGGAGCAGCTTTTGGAGGCTACGGGAATGCAGCACATTAAAGGATCGCATATGTTGCCTTATGCATTCAATATGAGGCACTGGAGACATTAGCAGGGCAGGAGGGTGATGGAGTAAAGTCTGGAAGGAGAGACAACTTGGATGAGTGTACATTTAATTGGGTACAGCAGAGGCTGGCTGTGGGACTGTCAGCACTTGACAGAGAGAGGGGAGCGTGATAATGGGAAAAAGCCTGAATCTGCTGTTGTATTTCTCCTCCCCTGCTTCAGTCCCCCCCCCTCCTCCTTCTCCTCCTCCTCCTCCTCCTCCTCCTCTGCTGCTTCTTCCAGGCGTCTTCTCCCTCTCCTTTCCCCAATTCTCTCCGCCACGTGGACCTCTACGAGTCATGACATTTCTCCAGGCGGTGATGAAATCACTGCGGAGGGATAGAAGGCAGCCCACTGCAGGCCTGTAGAGTGTATTCACACTCAATTTCTAGCCAGGCCAGACACATCTAATTTACCAGCAAGTCATTATTAAACATTACATGTTCAAATCCTTTCCTTGAACTATTGAGGCCAGATGCAGACGGCATTGAGAGTGTCACTATTACTTAAGAAATTGAGCGATAAAATGTGCTATGAAAATATATATTAATCAGCTGAAAAAACACCTTCTATCATTATTTTATCACAACTGATTTTCATTGAGTGAAGCAGAGAAAATTAAGAAAAAAGAGGGTCCTCCCAAGGACTGCAACTTTCTACACTGATGATGAATCTGTAAGTCCAAAGGGGCTTGTGGATGAATTGTGGAAAATGTATGGGATGCACCCTCCTCTCCCTTTTCAGCTCGACACCCCTCCACATCATCACAACTGACCCAGACAAAACAGCTGCACACAATTACACAATTAATGCATCAGCTGCCATATCCACAATGTTTTACTTGAACCTCAGCTATCAAAAATGGCTTGTGCAACAGTGGCTTGCGGTAGGAGGTGTAAATGGATCTAGCTGACACAGTGGCAGAAGTTGGCACCCCGAAACAGCTGCAAATCAAGCCTGGATTCAAACTCGGTTTAGATTATCTCAAAATAAATATACAGTACGCGTGCCAGATAGGCTGCAGTTACAGCTAGAGAAGCTCATCTGGTCAAAATTAGCTGCTCTCTGGTCCAACTTCACGGGCTGAATTAGACACAAATACAAAGATGAGGTCACAGGTGTGTGTGAAGCCTCTGTCATCAGCCCACACATTTACATTTATGTTACTATCTCGATTAGCTTACTATCTCCCATCTTTGAGAATAAGATGAAGAAGTAAGTTTTGCGCTCTGTTTGTGGTGTGCATTCGAGTGAGCATCGCAAGAGATAGGCAGAAGCTAAAGGAGGGGGTCAGGGAGCACATATGGTAAAAGAATCGGGGGAGGTCGCCCAGGGGGGACTAGACCGCCTTCCTTTGCTGCTGGGAAGACCAGCGTCACTGAGAGGACTACCTGACCTCATTAATCACTTCCTCTCCTCCATGAGGTCACCACGGCTTTGAGTGTGGACGCCACCGTCATTGTGCGCTACTGCAAGACGAGTGAAGGGATAAAGACCCCCTCCCTCCCCTCTCTACTGCCTCTCTCGCGGGCCTCCTCACAGCCACGTGGCAGCTGAGGTAATGGTTGGAGGTCACGGAGAAATCCAAAGAAGTCTAAGAGGCAAAAGTGACAGACGACACGGCTTTGTAGCGCGGCTGTCTGCGTTTTATTAAATCATAAGGGGACGTCATGCAATTTAACGCTCCGGTGTTTCAGATTTGTACCTCATGCTCTACCATAGTGCTCTCACGAGTCAATACACAAGTAACTGGTAGCATGTGTGGCTATGGATAATTACCTCTGGTGACACCATAAGTAAAATATAACAAGCGGAGCGGGGTCTGCTGGTGAGATCACCACATAGATGAAGTGGTCCCTTGGGATGCCAAAACTTCAAGAAGCTCCTGACCTCGGCCTAACTCACTGATGACTAGCATGTGTGACTAGCTCACAGGTCAAGACAGCTGCTAGAGACACTATGTGGAGCTGGAGAGAAAAATAGGACGATTGGAAATGGAGATGAATGACAGCCTTAGATTTACCACTCCCTTTGCAGTCCCTTGATATCTGAATCAAAGAGCAAAGCCAAATAATCACTGGTGCTGAGATTATTGAAACATATGGCTATAAACTCCACTCTAATGACCAGTCATATTCTATTTTCATTCAACATAATTAAAACTGTAAATTCTTTAACTGTGAAGAAAAAGAACACATCCTCTGCCTTGTCCCAAGTCCAAAAAATCTGTCATCGAGCACAGACAAAAGGCATTTAATCCTCAGGATTATTATTAGGCCAGACAACCTTTACTACAGAAACCAGACAAATTTGTTCTCAAATCAAAGGTGTCCATGACACTGAAGCACTAATTTCCACAGAATTTTAATGACGTAGCTCTCCAGTCCTCCACCGACCGTCCTCTTCCTCACACCCCTCCCATCCCTGACCGCCCTCAGAAAGGTAATTATAAACCCATTAATCAGATTATGTCATAGGTTACATGTGGTCTACATTTTGTTATATGACTCAGTCTGTTAGATAAACAACAGGGGTCTTTTATTCCATTTGACGGTACCACTGTTTTCATGGAGCTAAAAGAAAATTGGTCCGAAGCGATGCGGTGGTGTGTGCTGCGGTACTTGACCAATTTGTGGGATTTTTCAGATGGCCGTGGCTTGGCGAGCCCTGGTCTAGAGTAAGTGATCCTTCATAGTAAATGTCACACGCGGTCAAGTAGCCACCTGGGTGGATCCACGGAGGTCCACATTATTAGAAGTTAGTCCTCTCAGTTTTCTTATGGTTTGAACCAGATGGATTCTGCATTTTCTGATGGTTTTCAGGTTGGAGAGATTCACCACACCAACATCCGCCCGTATGACTATACTGTATGACCACTTTGCGTATCCTGGGAGGTCTGCAGTGTAAGACTCAGTTCCACCAGAAATCCACATTTGGTTGGCAAATTATTCTGGTCAGAAATCACTCATAAAGTATCAGTTGTCCTTCACCACACTTTGGAATTTGCAACCCTGTCTGTGTGTTCATATTTTTGAGCCATTACACACTTACAAATCATCAAATGTTACACTGTCAGAAAATTATCCAGGGATGCTGAATGTAAATTGGCAGCTACAGTTTATATTTGAAGTGTCGTTAACCCCAAAGTCAACAGTACTTTTCAAACTATGCATGGCGATGGAGTTTTTCTTCTCTTTTTTGAAAAGATTTGATCTTTTTATTACTTGAGCAGTAGCAGCTAATGGAGGTCTTCTAGAGGAAGTGGTAGTTGTTTGAAGTGGTGGTTCTGATACAGGAGTCTCTTTCATCACAGTGGGAAACAGTCTCTGAGCTTTAATGGAAATCATAATGCATGTTCATAACTGCCCAAAGGCAAAGGGGCTGGATTCCGTCTGCATGCCAAGCTCCATGAAGGTTTTTGCCATTATTTTATTTAAGTGTAAAGTTCCCTGAATTTGACAACTACTGTACCTTTGTGAAATATGTATGTTCATATTTTACTTTAAAGTAGCCTACAGTTTGTGTTAATTGTCCAAATGTAAAAAAAAATATTTTATCCCATAGTTGCAGGCTATATTTATACAGGGAAATTGGTATTAGCCAAATCATCAGTTTCATAAACTTTATAGACTGTGTGCATTGCATCTTGAGGCAGACCTGAGATGATTGCCCTGATTTCTTATTTTGTCTCTGTAAGGGTCACTTTCCACTGAGTCACTGTCGACTGCTTGCCTCTCTCCAGGCACTTTTTTAATAGCAGCAGTGCGATTTTAATGAACAGTGAAGTGATGGCAAGCCAGCCCCTCCATCAGCCCCCATGTCTCTGTACCCAGGAGATCCCTACCCAAGACAGACATCAGAAACATCAAAAAAGGTTTTTTTCTTTCCACCCTACCCTAAAGGAATGTAGAAGTAGCTCAAAAAGAACACCAGACCACTGAAATAAGGTCTCAAACTCAAAAAACAAAAGGAGCTGATTTTTGCAGCCCCTCTACCATGTTAAGAGCTATCATTAAAGCCCCCTTTAACTATCAGTAGCCGATGTGTTCAATCTCTATTTCCTAAATGAGGGGTTGCCTGAGTTGGGGGTCTTAAAACCTGATGTTGCCTCTCACCTGGGTCCCTTTGTTCTCTCGCCAGCTTTATGGCTACATGGAAAGCGAGCCGCTCACCCTGCAGCTGTTCATAGGGACCGCAGACGACCGCCTCCTGCGACCACATGCCTTCTACCAGGTCCACCGCATCACCGGCAAAACCGTCTCCACCGCCAGCCATGAAGTCATGCAATCCAACACCAAAATTCTGGAGATCCCTCTGCTGCCTGAAAACAACATGAGAGCCATGTGAGTGCACTTAGAGCCCCATAAGTCACCTATCAATGTTTTTCTTTCCACATTTGACAGTGGTAACCCCTACTTTAAAATACACCCACAAAAACATACACACACTTATCTCTCTCTGCACCTTTCTGTTTGCTTTAGCTCTACAAACAGAATGCTTGATGATAGGTACTGTACAGGACACACTTCTAAATAGTCCTTCATAAACAGAATGCTTTCAACCAAAGAAATGCATGATTTCCAAGGAAGTAAAAGAAGTACTCAGTGTTGACACACTGAGTACTTATGGATGACTTAATTCTGACCAATGTGTGCAGGGCGTGCAGTTGAAACTAGAAGCCTTCATGGAATGCTTTGCAAAAGTAATATCTTAAAAAGAACAAAAAGTCTAGAGCCATGAAATGTTAAGAGTCCCATGGCCCACCAGAATGATGTAGTCCCATTATATTAGACTTGTCTAATATTTGCCAGCTAACGTTAGTGTTTGCCATAAGATGAGCTAGCTAACAAGCTAATTTTCTCTGTCACTTGGGGTGGCTGCCTGCCTCATTACGAGTCCTGGTGGTCTATGAGCTCAGTCAGACATATGTCACTTTGTGAAAGTGAAAGTGTGCTTCGAATCACATGGAGTACTCCCCTAAATATAAACTGGATTCAAAAACATTAGCATCCGCTTGCTAGGCTGAGGTGAATCAGCCTTGGTTTCTTTCATCCTCCCTCCAGACTTGCTCTAATCCAAGGGGCTGTGCTCTGCACTGTGTCCAGGCAATATAGCTCCTGTCCTGGGGCTCCACTCAGACTAGGCAGCACTGAATTTTTTTGGACTTGGGCCCAGAACTCTGTGTTATGGATAAAACCACTGTATCCGAACATAGGTTACATAAGGCCGTTACCTCTTACTTCACCTCAAGTTCATTCTTCACTGTTTCAAATTTGAATATTTTGTTAAAGGAATCAGTAATGACTTCATGCATGTCTATGGTGTTAGGACACATCCTCATGTTTGTTTGAATGCTGGAGAAATGCACGATATTTATAGGACATTAGAGTTTCCTGACTGGACAGTGGCCCTCTACGGTTGGATGATTTTAACATTCGTACTGCTTTACAATATCATTTCCAACAATACCGCAATATCCCTTATATTGTATCATATTTAGGGGCGCCCCTAAATTGACTTGACTTAACGTGTCCCTCAGGATGAATATGATATTACAAAAAGTATTCAAGAGGAAGTTTCCTTTCCCCTTTGTCGTCAGCACACGCTAAAAAGAAGAGGAGTGAAAGTTCTCTATCTCTCTCTCTACCAAGTATCTGAAAGGTCAAAGACGAAGAAAACCCTGTAACTGTCTCTTTCCACTGAACTGTTTAACAGTTATCTTGATAATGCAGCATCCATCTCTTTGCTCTCGTGCCAGCAATCATTTGCTCACTGTGTGGGATGCAGACAGTCAAGAGCTACAGTCAAACTTTCAGACAGTTTCAATCTGTATTTCTTTCCTATTCCGGGAAAATTCATCTCATACGCATAAAGTATGAGAATAGCTTTCATCTAGTGTAAACAGTTCCTTGGTGAAGATTTATCTCCCCTACATCTCAGGTTATAGGCTGTGAAAACTGACTACAAACTCACCCACAGCGTCCATCATTTTGGGTTTGTTTAAAAACTCTATGCATGACAGAACATGTACAACATGTGTGGCTGATAAGGAGTGAGTAGTCAGCATAACATGTTATTTTTTCTGATTTATCCAAACCAAAGTCAAGGGGAGAAAAGACTTGGTATAAAACCTGACATTTACCATGTTCCAGGAATAGTGCCCAAAAAGCTACCATGTAAAATAATTGAAATGCCAAACCAGGTCCCATTCGTATTCCCTCACTTTTTTACCAGCCACAATAGTTTTATTTAAATTAATAAAAGGCCATGTCTGAAAATGAATGCCCTTTTTCCACTAAGAGAAGGAAAAGAAAATTCACCTCCTTACCCCCAAAATTGTGAAATGAAAAAATAAAGACAGGCAGCTGACTAAAGGGTCTGCTGCTACACGTGGCAATGATTAACAGAGGTCTAAACCCTAAATGTATGATGTGTAAGGCTTGGAGGGATGGGAGAGGCTTGGTGTTCTCAGATAGCAATAAAGTGACTTTGTGTATACTGTCTGCTGCTGATGGTGGATTCCTCCAGAGAACTGCTAATTCTTGGACCACTGTGACCCTTTAAAACTGCGATGTGAAGTCATTAATGTCCAACTCTGTCTTTGATGACATGCTGGATTAATAATGACACGGTCATGCTCCAGTGAACCTCCAGTGCATGATCTGTAACACCAGCGGGAACTTCACCGCGGGTCTTAATCCGCAGCAACTCGGCTCAATGTCTCAGCTGAAGCAACCAGAGTCAAGGAATCAACTCTGCTCCCATTTCAGCTTTTGTTCATTCAGAACTTTCTGTAGTATCATGTGTGTATTCACATGTGAGTATTCACTGTGTAATAGCAGAGAATGGAGGGATTAATGCTTTCTATGTATAAGCAATACGATCTGTCTTGAAACCAAATACACTAAACTCTACCTTTTTATCTTGTTATGTATAATATCATCTTTGAAATATGCTGTTAAATTTCGCCCTTTCCTGCCTCTGTCCCAGAATTGATTGTGCAGGGATCCTGAAGCTGCGTAATTCCGACATTGAGCTTCGCAAAGGGGAAACAGACATCGGACGTAAGAACACGCGTGTAAGATTGGTGTTTCGAGTGCACATCAACCAGCCCAACGGCAGGACAGTGTCCCTACAGACTACTTCAAACCCCATTGAATGCTGTAAGTCACACACACGAACACACACACACACAGAAATAAACTCACAATCTGGCACGCCTTTTCTCTTGGCTCACTTAAGCAAAAGGTGGCATCTATTGTTGTAATCCAATAAACTAAGCTACTATTTTATTACCTACTGGAGCAAATTCAGTGCCTCTGCACCCAATAAGCTTTATGTGATCAAAGTAATTTGCCAAAGCAATAGATGCATTGTACATGATGCCAGACACACGTGTTATCTATCTCAATTCCCAGTTTATGACTGAATGCCCAAGTTATTGTGGTAAGACTACCCCATTAGCACAGGTTCCACAAAGGTCATTTGCCAGCCCCAGTTTTGGCATGGTGGAGTGAGCACATTGAAAGAAACCTCTGTTTTCTTTGTTATTCATTTGTGTATATAGGTGTGATGTTATTTGCACCCAAGGAAGCCAATTAAAGTTAGATGGTGAGACAGAGCTGGCATTATAGTTTATGATCCAAAGTGGATTTTAATTCGAGTTGGTTCATCATTACAGAGAAAGTTTAAGTGCTTAAGCTGACTCCTATTCTAAAATTATACAATGGGATAATAGATGAAATGCACAGCTACGTACGTGATGATAAGTATATGTGTCTCTGGCTGTGAATCTCGTCGCCGAATCCCAGAGGCTAAAGGTGACTAGCTAGCCACATTAATAGAAAGCAGAGACAGGTGGTTGGCTGTAAGCTACTTAATGGAAAATAATGAGTAAGGATCTGACCATGAAAATATTGTTTTGTCCGCCTCAATGTCATTTAAAGAGCAGCTGTTGGCTGAAAACCTCTTAGTTAGGGGTCATGAAATCATCATAATAAAGTTGATAAGCCTGTTTTTCTAACCAAGAACTGCTGTTTTACTGGCTGCATGCTGGGCTTGCTGCTTTTTGGAGTGGATGGAGATCAGGCAGTAAGCTTATGTGAGCTTACACACTGTATTGAGATGTGTATCTGTGTGTTTCCCTCCAACAGCCCAGCGCTCAGCTCAGGAGCTTCCCTTGGTGGAGAAGCAGAGTTTAGATAGTTACTCTGTCACTGGAGGCAAAATGATGCTCTTGAGTGGCCTCAACTTCCTCCCCGACTCCAAGGTGGTGTTTGTGGAGAAGGCTCAGGGTAAGCAGCCATCACCAGACCAATGTTTACTGCCTCTCAATTTCCCCTCTTAATATCTCTTTCAAATGTCTCTCTCCCTCCCTGCCTCCGTCCCGTTTCCTCACTGTCTCCTCCCGTCAAAATAGAGCAGGCCTTGCCAGAGAGCCACATGTGGTGTGCATTAAGCCACTATATTTTTAACCAAAGCGTATTTACATTTGCTGAAGTTTCCATTGCCTGTTCATTGGTGCTTGCCACAAGTTAAGGAATGAATCACAACCAGGGCATGTGCAACGTCTCTTTCTCTCACTTTCCCTCTCTCCCTCGCTGTCTCTCCCTCCCTCACTCCCTTTGCTTTTGACATTTAACCCTCTCGTTTACTTTCACTACTGTAGCTCCCTCTTTGATGTATCCTAGAGGATACTCACCCCCGGCCACATGTCACTGTCTGAGTCATGGTGAAAAGGCTATTCCCTTCTCTTTTTTTTTTTTTGTCCAGATTTTTTGGCCATGCATTTCCTCTCTCTGTGGGAGGGAGCAATAATTAAAATACCACTGATCAAGTTTGCAAGTCAATGAGCATTTCCTCAATGCACTAAATCAAACCAAAGGTCAAGCACAGTGACACCTCTAAATTCTGTTGAAATACAATGCTGTTGTTTATAATGATGATGAGTAACAAGATAGAAAGGGTGGGGGAGGCAGAAAATGGATGATTCTTATCTCTCATGGTTTCCAAAGATTTATTTGGTCATAGATTTTTAAATTCCTGGTGATGTTTTAGTTTAAGAATCCACTGGTTACACATAAAAATGCTCATCCCCCTTTCACACCAAACCAAACATTTTTCCCTTCCTAGACCGAGGTCACCAGGAGGTTTTCAGGGTATTGTACAATGCATAACTTTTGTTAAACAACACAGCTCTTCGGCCATTTATTGTCTACCTCAAAATGTATAAATCGCTGACAAAAACATTTACAAGTAAATACATTTTAAATAGTCCATCTTGACGTCTTTTCCAGAGAAAAAGTTAGCAAACGCAACCAAATGAAAGAATCATTTTCAACGTTTGATCATCTGGATGAGTGCTGCGTCGAACCATTCAGTGGAAAATTATATTCTTAAATCATCATATTATGTGCAGTACAAAAGGAAATTTCACTTTCCACTTCTCCCAAATCACATTTCAATTATTTACTTGTCTCTGCTTGAACGCACCAACAGTCCCCCGTGGACCACCAGGTGATTCAGGTGAGAATGCAATGCTTGCTTGGAAAATTACTAAATTTGTTGCCTGAGTCAGTAGAAAATTACTTGAAATTAATGAAAATGTTTCTAAAAAACATTACTTAAAAACACACAATGTCTTACTCCACTCTACACTAATGTCTCCCTACCCTGACTCACTGTATGAGTACTCTTAAGCACCTTAGGGGTTAAGGGATAGGCAGACAGGGGGTAAGGGGAGGTGGATGAACTTGGTAATATGGGGTCTCCCTCTTCCTGGCTTTACTTAGTCATGGAGGGGGATCCCCTGGAGAGGAAAGCCCATACACACACAACACCTTCACCTCTCCACCCCCTGCTATTTGAGACTCATGACCCCTTTTGGTTGTATTTCCCTTTTCCTTTCCGTCTACCCTGGGTTCTCCGTTTCCTCCCTCATTCTCCGTCCTTCTTACCTCTATCCTCGATACCCGTTAAAGACATTAGCCGGTGTGGAGCTCTGCACTAGCGGGATCCCCACACTCGTGGCTGCCATCGACATTTCAGTGGTTTGTTTTCCGTCTCTGTGGTGTCGAGAAGAAGAGAGAGAGATCGAAAGAGAGGTTGTCTGTCTACTACTTAGTCTGCTTTTATGTAAACTTTAATGACCCACTACTTCCAGGGTCTCCTAAGTCAAAAAGCCCATTACAGACAGACCTACACAGTCTACACACATGCACACACAGGAACACACACACCACTCACTAATGGCAACTATCTATGAGCAAGTACGTGTGGAAAACTACTTATGTCCCAAATACACTGCAAAATATTGTCCTTTGGCATTATAATCAGAGAATCCTGCTGTTTCATGAAGGTTCTCAGACTTAAAATTTCTCTGATTGTTGATTTAGAAGGACCAAACTGGGATGAGGAAAAAAAAGAATCCAATAAAATTATAATTATATTACAGATTTATTCTATAACTTTGGTTTTATTTTCCCCTGGAAAAGTTCATGACTAAATGCACCCATGAAATACAGAGCATAGCACCGCAATAATTACTGCTCACAGACATGTGCTTACACACACACAGTGGGACACACACATGCGTACATAAAGCTCAGCTCTTTGTACAGCACAACACCAATCACTGCTTTTGCCACAGTGGTGACAGCCATTACTGTCGCTGCCATCAAAGGTCAGGACGGCTGCTCACTTTCCAAAATTGACTCCAATAAACACCTTCCAGAAAATTCCACAAATCCTAAGGAGCAACAGACGGTTTTTGAGAGTCCCAATCCAACGTGTGTGAATAATTATATACAGTTAAAATCATCCAAGTTGAGTCAGACGGAGATCACACACAGCACAAAAGCCTATTAGTGCAAATGAGACAGCCATAAATCATAAATACATGTATTTCTTTAACTGTTTCCATTTGCTTTTGCACACTCAAGGATGTCGATGCTTTTAGCATAAACATACCCAGATGACTGTTTTTGGAACTGCCTGCAGATTATAATTCATCGCTGAACTCTTAAATAATGGATGACATCAACATTTCAGTGACTGTCTCATTATCAGTGTCTGTTAAGAAAACAGCGACACCAAAAACATCCACTAGTCCCCCGGCAACTGGCATAATCTAAAAAAAAAGAAGAAGAGAATTAGATTATAAAAATTTCATAATAAAGCTATCATAGGTGAATTTTGGAATATAGGGAATGACAGATGTTTTTTAAAACTAAAAATAAATACATAATAAGGCAAATAAAAAACTTGGCTACATTTAATTTTGAGTCAGATGTTTAAAAAACACAATTTTGTAGTCAAAAATAGTTTTTTTCGATCTTCCTGATATTAATGTTTCTGGTGTGAGCATACAGCATTGTGTGTTTTAATAGTCACATCGCTGAAGGGCAGATAGTTGACTGGTGTTATCTGTTCATGGGAAAGCAGATAAATGGGAGACTTGTTAACATGTAACTGACTGTTTGAACTTTTTGTACTGTGAAACCATACTTTCTTTCTATCTGCCTTTCACTGCCATTTAATCTTCCTCTCCTTCTCTCTGTGTTGTTTTGATTGTCTCCCCCCCTGAGATGTCCCCAGTATCAAATGAGCAGAGCTCCGAGCTGTTGTCACAGCGGGAGACTTTAATGCGCCTTGAAAAATAATTACTATTTCTACTTTTCAAATATCACATTCATCTCCTCCTTTCTCCACGTTGTCACCCACAGGATAACTGATGCAAACTCTCTGCATCCACTGCATGTGCGAGTGTGTGTTTGTTGTTGTTGTGTACGTGTGTGCGCACCATTGCTGTTAGCCTGCGGGCCTGTTTGCGTTGTTCAGTAGGAAGTGTTTTCAGTGAGTCATCCACAAGGGATTCCCTGTAGAGGGGTGAAACGGAAAAGACAAGACCCTCAGAGGGTAGGTACTGAGAAGAGAGAGAGGAGAGGAAGAAGGGAGGCAGAAAGGACAGGTGGGACTTTCTTAGAAATCCTACTTGTGACCTTGTGTACTGAGACATTAGAGTGTAGAAGTGATCATATCCTGCCCTGTCCATGTTGCCACTTGTTTAGTTAATGAATGTCAAGGTCAATTTCTATGGGTATCAACAAAAGTTTTTATGTGACTTTTATAAATAAACTTTATTCTTTCAACGGATTAACTGCTTTTCCAAGTGTCTTTAGTTCATCTCAGACCACACATAGCAGGGAGAGCGAATTAATCAGACTGTAGCCAGATAATGATAGACTCAAGAACCTCAAGTCCAAATTTTTGTTCCTGCTGTAATGTAAACATTCTTTTTAACAGTAATTATTGTTGACATTTATCTTTAATAGGCCCGACCATTTTTTTCTATCTGCAGTGGAGAGTTGTACCCTTTACCCAGCGGCAGTGTGGGCATTTCTGAAACTTTCCATCTTCTTTTGCATTGTTGTGCTTGGTTCAATTTTACTGTTATTTTTATTATGTGTATGTGTTGAGGTTGTGTTAGCGTTTTGGTTTGCCCAAACCGCTCTTTTGGCGTTACACTAGGAGGACATACCTGGCGCACCTATTGCAGTGTGTGTTCTGGCTTGCCCTGCTTTCCGTGGATGGAATGAGTGCTAGAGGCAGGGAAAATAGAGGGAGAGACAGACAGACAGACAAACAGAGAGAGAGAGAGAGAGAGAGAGAGAGAGAGAGAGGGCTGGGGAAAGCCTACACTCTGACTCAGAGGGGAGGTAAGGGAATTCCCTGGTGAGCTGGATCGTTTTTACATCTGGTGGGATGGAGCGTTGCCTGGAGCTCAGCAGCACCACACAGCCTGGGCTGCAGCTTCTCCACCTCTGCTTCAGGCTGGTCCAACTCACAGCCAGGACTAAGAGAATTCTGAGCTACAGAATAATCTGTAACATTAGGACAGCATAGTCCACAACAATACCCTTAAGCTATTACTCTTGTCATGTGGAAACTCCTCAGCAACAGGCTGAAATATTTGGGTTCTCATACCTTCATAATTCAAAGAACGCAGACCTTACAGACTGTGCTCTGAGTTCATTCAAAGACTGTTTATACTTCGATGAACACTTCTACCTTGGGCAAGTCTAAACACCAGACATCGGTCGATGTATTGTACTTCTAGCAGTATGTCTAGACTGCCCTTTTGGCCTTAGGCTAGAATAACCTGCAAAATCTTGACTCATCATTTTGGCACTATGGCGGTGTAAAGCCAACCTCCACCCCTGCTTCAGGCTAGAGATCAGAAGTATGAGTTACAGTATCTACTCTAATTACTGCACCAAAATCAGTGATTATGTTTAATAATCGTAGTTCCAGAAGTCGAGTCCTCCAACAGAGCTGTAGGGGCTTCGCCTTGCATACTCTTTTGCCACCCACCATAAATAAAACATGCATTAACTACTGCAAGTCTTGCCTATGGCAAATTCAAGTGAAGGGTGAATCATAACATACAGTATTGAAGGCTGAGACGTCACTGCCCTCATTAAAGAGATTTGTAGGGCTTGCTGAGCCTGTATTTTCGGTGTGTTGATCCACAAGGATAGAAAGTTAAACCTATAGGGTCCGGTTTAAGGCAAAACTTGTTTAAAATAGAACTTAAAGTTTGCCTCTCATCCTCAAAGTCTCTGGCTCATTAAAATATATCAGTAATAGGCCAGTGCACCACTTTGGAATGCTTCTGCTTTGGGCACATCTATTCATCAAAAGAAATCAGTTGGATCATATCAGTATCATAACAGAAAGCTGTCTAGATTGTCCACTGCTCTCTCTTCAGACTTGTCTAAACATGTTTTATCCAGATAAATGGTTCAAATCAGAGAGACAATTGTGTAAATTGCTCTTTCTTGGGCCGCTCTTAAAGAATAACCCCGCCATGTAATAGGAACAGTGCTATACCTTGATGAAAAGCTGCTCATTGCATGTGCCCTTATGCCTGCAAACATACCAAAAGACCCTGCACAAATACCAAAACAGCATCTTTCTGCGCTCAATTTGAGGGGAAGTGACCCTCCCTGAGCTGTGATATACTGTACAGCACACCATGAGAGCTACCATCCTTGATGTCTTCCTTGTGATCACAAATATTATACGAATGTAAAAGTCTGGAGGTCTGAAGTCTTCCAGCCATCCCTCCCAGTCTTTAGATCATTTTCAGACTCAGTGCCACACAGCTGGAGTCAAAGATAAAACCCGACTCTACTGGCCCGCCGTCCTCCTCAGCCTGCACCCACAGGTCAAGACAGCTCACGCTTCCCCTGCTATACACCAAGAATAACTCACTTCCTGACTATAAAACCATCACAAATCTACTGTCGGGTCATAATTTATACAGAAGCCTCTCAATTTGAACCAGATCCACCTTTCTCAAATTTCACCAGTCTTCAGATTGGCAGAGGTCAGGTGCTTCAGAGAGGAAAGCAGCTGCACCTGTGCGATCAGTCATGGGGGAACCCCATTGGCATTTTGGCTTTGCTCCTCATTGGACAACAAGGTAATTGCTGTGAAAATATGTGTAAAATTACTGAAGTATTTTCAGTCCAGGTAGCAGTAGCAGAGTGCGGTACTAAAATGGAAAATAAACTTGACATATGTAAACAGGAAAGAGAGAAAAATACTCCAGAAAATCATCTCTGGAAAAGAGACATAGCTGCAAAATATGTCTGGGTTGTTTCACAAGACAACCTCCGCAATTAAGCACGTGAATCATATTTTCCATTCTGAAAAATACTAAAGTGAACTGTTTTTGGTCTGTGGAAGTTGTTGTGCACCACACAACACTTTTTTGAAGGAAAAATTGCATCTGGAAAGCCAAAAGTAAGTAAGTAAGGTCATTGTGAGGACAAAGATGTCACTTGGTATCTATGGCTGTGTAAAAACAAAGTTTGTAGTCTAATTAGGATGCGCTAGATATAAAACTCAACAAACGTTATTTTCTTTTAATATATAGTTGCTATCTGGAGTGGTTGGGTTGTTTGCCTTTTGATTTTCACCAACTGAAGTTTACACCATGGTGAACTAAGGAGCCCCACCCTGCACACCCTGCATGTGGTCTATTTGATTGATGATACAGCATGTTTGTCCTGGTTGTTTCTGTTGCTGTTAGTCTTTGTGGATCCCATTTGCACAAGTGAGTCATGTAGAGCAACAGACGGATGGTTGGTTTACCTCCAAGCAGAAAGAATTAGTGTGTATTTATACTTGTCTGTGTGCATGCATGTCTCCATTCAATTTTATGTTCGAATGTGACTGGATTATACCAAGACTTCTCCAGACACAGCTTCTATACCATCTATTGTTTTGTGCTTCCCCCCGTTTATCATTCAAGTTGAAGGCCAGAACAAAGGTAGAGGATACTGTGGCTCCGTGCGTGCATGTGTCTGCATCTGCGTGTGTGCATTACGCGTGGGTGGAGGCTGCGTGAAGGAGGAGGTGTTGTCGGGAACAGAAGCATTTTGCAGATGTTGCAGGGAAGAAGAAGGAGTGAATGGAAAGTTCTGTGGTTATCAGTCGTACGGCACTCTCTGACTCGCAAAGGTATGCCACATGTGGCCCCATCCCAATTCAGACTCGGTTTTAGATTTGCTACGTCTGACGGGGGAATCACTGAAAGATTTGGGGGAGAACAACGTGACTGAGAGTTGAGAGAAAAGATCAAGAGGAAGGTAGAGAGAGAAAAGGAAGAAGAAAAGTTTGAAAAACATGTTTACTAGTGGAGGTTGGGGTTGACGTCGTAGTCTAAGGTTTCCCTCTTGGAGTGTCTCCCAGAGCGGAGGCGGGTGAGATTCCCTCTTGGTTCCCCTAGACGTAACATGAGGAACGCTCACCTCTGTTTGTCTCTGTCTCTCTCTCTTTCTCTGACCTTCTCTCTGTCTGTGCTCACTCTAATTGCCCTTCCATACTCTTAGCCACATAACGTGTGCCTCATTCTTTGGAGCATCTCACCTTGTCTGCCACACGCGCGGTATCATTGCTGTGCCCCGTGGCAGTCCTATAGGCGTATCACCCTGCTTCTATTCCCCCAGTCATTCACATCATCTCTATTACAGCGAGGCACATTTCTCCATATGCAACTCTTATTTCCCTCAGTTCAAATAGAAAACCCTTATCTGATCTGTCCACCGTCTGTTTTTCTCTTCCCCTCAGTTTTAATATGGCCATTTTGGAAAGAGATATCTACTGATGTTCACTCTCTGAATAATAAAGCTGACCACCCGCCCCCGCTACCACAGCTCACCAATAATAAGCCAACTGTGACTGGGATCCTTTATTCTTTCACTTGCTGCATGATGTGAAAAACATAATGCTTTGGAAGAAAAAAAAAAAAACAAGGGTTTTACATCTTCCAGAGCTGCTCGACTTCTGCTATCAGTTATTTGGAAACTGACTCTGATTATCTTATCTGATGGCTTCCTGTCCCTGAAGTATAGCCCAGTGTTTCAGCAATGACTCTACTGCTGTATCCATAAAGGCACAGCTGCTGCCTGCCTACCCCCGCTAATATACGGTAGCAGTGCCACAGTGCCCATGCTATTGCCTCACATGGTGTACCACTGACACAAAGGCTGTTCTGTGTCACTTCTATTTCTGACAGCCCTAATGAGTCATCGGTTTTGAAAAAAGGAAAAAAAAAAAAAAATGGCACTGTGGTCGGTGCTGATTGCCCTAGCAGAGCCCAGAGCGTCTGTTCGCTAAGGTGTGGCATGAAATCACAGAGAAAACCCAAAGAATGTGCGCTGAGCTTCAGCAGGCTTCCAGCAGCTGCAGTAGCTCACAGGTCTTTTATTGCATGGCAGCGACCTCCTTACCACAACAAGATGGAGATGAGAAGAAAGAATTGAACAAATCAGAGGGAAAAAAACAAATAAAAAAACAAAAAGTATCAAATCGATAATAGTGAGAAACAGATCAGGCAGACACTCAATAAGAGAGTGTGCAGTGCCAAGTGAAAATCAGATTAAACAAATTTATCACTAACCTAACCTAAGGCTGTAATAAATTATTCACTTCATGATATTTTTTAAATCAATTAATTGTATCACTTATTTAATCAATTAAATGTCATAAAATAGTGAAAAACTCTCATCCTGGATTCTATAAAACCTAGAATAAGAGTTTCTTCGTTTTGCTTTGCTTTTTTTGTCCAAGACTTCACAAATGATGGCATTTCTGCTTGATAAATGGCTGTTACTTACTTATTATTGACTAATTGAGAAATAATTTCCACACTACACTGAACAAAATGCTATATCTAATACCCTAACCCATCCTGAAAGCACACATTTCTTCTTTTTCTCCGATACAAGTGTCATCTGCCACCCTCCATTTAAGGTCCATCTTGTTTGTATAATGTATTTTATTCTTCTGTCAATAGATGGACATCATCTGTGGGAGACGGAAGCCAAAGTTGACAAGAACTCCGTCAAATCTGTAAGTGCACCTACCTGACATGACTCATTGGAATTGCTCCTGCTGTCTTCAGTCCCAATCTCCCTTGACACTTTCTCCTTTCTCTCTGTCTCCTCCTCATCTGTCCCCTGTAATGATGTAACCTTTGCTAAGGCATTGCGAGTTGCAACATAGACAATGATGATTAGCCCATGCAATCCTGAATGGAATTTTCACAAAATCTCTGTACCCTCACAGAGTAAACAGGGGCTGTCATATTGTTTTTGCATCTCAAACACACACACACACACACTCACGGATTACAGAATGGAAGCATAAACACGCACATATATACGCGTCACACACACATGCACTAACTAACGCCACAGCTTTCTCAGCATAGCCAGACGTTTAGTTCACAGCAAAGTGTTGTGGTGTGGAGATTTGGACTTCAACACCTCGTCTGGGCCGGGATCGTGCAAGCCAAGGGTGGATTACACCCCTGCTTTTACCTGCTGCTTTTCATGAGAGCTGTAATGAGAAAATAAACCAGCGCACTCATTTTACTGACGCTCCATCACACATTCAGATTGTGTTCATTTAAAAAAGGAACGAAAGGGGATCGTCAAAAGAGGGAAGCAAATGAAGTAAATGTTGTTCTACGTGTCACAGAAAGCTAGTCGTGCTCTGGAGTTAATTAAGATTTCATTGAGGTTCGTTAGATCTGCTCTCAGTGTGCAGAGTCAAGTACAGGATCTGCGAAAAACCTGCTTGCTTCTGCGTGATGACAGTATGTTTTGAATTGCTGGTGCCTTTCATCAGCGGCGTCTCCCCCCGCCCCCCTACTTCCCCCTTTTTTGTGTAAACTAACTGAGGCAATTTACACTTGCACGGGGTCTGAAATAAACCATGCACGTCTAAATGTTGCAACTTGAGGGTGTTTTTGTCCTTGTTATTGCTGTTATTTCACTCAGGTAAATGACTTGGTTGCATCAGGAGGGTAAATATGGACCCTGATGTCTAATTGGCCTGTAGGGCTGGCTGATGTGCAATGGCTAGAGTCCCAGATGCTGGAAAATTAGCGGGCGTGCAAGGCTTGGCCGGGGCAGCAGTGTGGTGAGATGAGGTTGATGAAAGACAAATACAGTCTGTGTGTTTATTTGTAGATCCAACAAACAAGCAGGGAGACACAGCAAAAGAGCGCTGGCCTTCCTCTTATGTCAGTCGCCTCCAGACTACCTTAAATTGCTCCAGCCTGCCTGCCTCACTGTGTTTTTATTGACATCCAGAGCGTGCTAACTTTCATTGGTTAGGACAGAGAGGCAAAACCATGTGCACACACACACTTTATGCACTCAGTCAGCCACCTGCAGGTTTTCTTTGTCGTCATCTGGAGGGCAGACCAGGACTGAGGACCCTCCAACACGGTTCCCTCCATCCACAGTGATGACCAACAAAAACCTGCTTCCTGTTAAACCTGGCCCCCACAAGAGTGACAGCCGTCCCAGGAATTGGACACAATCACTCAGGCAAATTCTCTCCATGTCCCCTCTCCCTTGTCAGAGAGAAGGCAATCGAAAGTTCACATCCGTCCAGACTTGCCGAGGTCTGGCCTGGAGGTGGGGGGGAGGGGGACAGACGAGCCTCTCCATAGGGAGGCATGGCTGTGCAAACAAATAAGCCGGCTACTTCTCTCCTCTCGTGCTGTACGGGAACAAAGCTAAAGCCCTGGGGTTTTCCTCAGAGACAAACATGGCCACTGGACCAACCTCATGGGCTCCACTGCTGTGTCTACACAGTCCAGACGAGACCATTTAGACCGGCTCCCAGTCCAGCCTCTTGGAAGGAGTATGCTAAATGCAGGACAGCTGCAAAATAAACATCACTGTTAATTAATGATGCAGGAAGTTGTACTACACACTTACATTTGGAGAATGATGTGAAATCAGATGAGTAAATGCACTTAGACTGTTGTTTTTTTGAAGGCTTATATCTCATAAAGAAAGAATGACTCATTGTACATTATTTGTATTTTAGAGCTCTATTGTTGTGGAGATCCCGCCCTACAGGAACCAGAGAATACCCAGCCCGGTGCAGGTTAACTTCTACGTCTGCAATGGCAAAAGGAAGAGGAGCCAGTACCAGCGCTTCACCTACCTGCCTCCTAATGGTAATCATCATAAATATTTCCCACCTTTTTATTGCCTGTGACATTGACATGTATGCTTTTCACAAGCTGCACACACTGCATTCATCATGTAGAGTATTTCTCCAGGTTTTGACATCCGTCCGCTTATAGTTTACTGTAGCTGTCAATGTGCCATGTGAAATTTGTGGCCAGTTTTTGGCTGCTTTTTTGTGTGTGTGTGTGTGTGTGTGTGTGTGTGTGTGTGTGTGTGTGTGTGTCGTTATGCCTGGCACCACTTGGCCGCAGCCCGTGAGTGAGAGCAGAAGATGTGAGGTGTGTTTATTCTGTAGTGAGACCGCGTTCCCAAGTGATGAGGTGTACCTGCTGAGTGACAGAGCCTCCGAGCGCTGTTGATGTTGAGAAGTCAATCCCCCGGCGACCTGACTTTCACACCCGGCCTCACACAATGCCCCTCTGGTTAACCGGCACATGAGTGCACAAACACACATCCACGTGCATACACACACATATGCATCCACCAAGCAGAGCTTTGCCCTGTCATTCATGTAGCAACCTGAAAACCCAGGAATACCTCTCTCTGTGTTTATGATGTGTCCCTGGCCTCAGTGTTTATAGATGGCTTTCACGTTGGAATTTGAAGAATGTGTTGCTCAGAGTTTAGAGACGAGTTCAGCCTCAAAACGACATTGTGAGATATTTACTCTTAACAATAGGCGCAGGTGAAATATCAGCTTTGGTATCACTTTCAACCATCCAGCTTGGAGACTGTTATTTTATCTTTATGTATCCAGAGAAGGTTGACGAAGCATGTTTGCTCTTCTTTCAGCAAAACAATGCTTCCCATTTATAGTGCTAAAGTCCTTCGCTGGTGGCGGTTGAGCAGCTTTACTGAAACAGGCGGGAGTGTAGTACCTTTCACTAAACAACTTTTCTGGCACCTGAACAATAGTTGTTGGAGGTGGTTTCAGTGATGCTCCACCTCCCACAGATTTCACTCGCACACATTGTCCCAGCTGGTGCACGGATTCCAACCAGCAACTTTGCATTTGCAAGACCTGCCTCCTCCCCCCTGTGATGACCAGTGAAATCCATTAGATCAAAACAATGGTATCTTGTTTTCATTGATCAGTGTCTAATGGGTCTAATGCTGCTGGGATAGCATGCTTTGTGTTTTGAGTCCACAGCTGTTAATAAGATGTGACATTTAGATTATCAGCAGATGTATTTATGGCCACAGGAGATGAGTGATTGGGATTTTGGACGAGGCTCTGAGAGAAAGTGGAGCAGGACCCTATTTGGAGATGCCTGATTATATGATGAACGAGTGCATTATGGGTAACTGGACCAGTGTGGGTCAGACAAACTGTGGCCATATATAGCATATCTATTTCATATACTGTACTTCCACAGAGAAACAGAGAGAAAGAGATGTAGAGGGTTCCTGGCCTCCACTATGCATCTCTTAAGTCATTTCCCTGAGCATAAACACAGCTCTAATTAAAAGATGACTCTTGTGTTCTCTCTTTTCGTTGCCGAGTAAACCACAAGTAGAGTGTAGACCACACAAGCAGGGCCAATGTCTTCTTAAAGGAGCATAATTAACTCACAAGTGTTACAGTCAAAGAGACCATGAATCACAAGCTATTGAGCTCTATTTTGAGATTTACCACTCTTTTGAAGACACACATTAAAACATACTAACAGAGCGCATTTCTAAAAACAAATATTCAGCATTTGAATCAAAGAGGCAATACACAGTGTAATATCACAACTGGTGCCAGCTGAGGCTGAACTGCCCTGGGTGCAGATGTAATCTCATTTCAGTGAGGAAACCTCCTCCAGTAGAGTCACAAGCAGTGTTGTAACTCGCTATATCAATGAGACTCTGATTTGAAGGCGTTATTATAGTCTAATGTATCATTACAGTTTGAGTACCATAGTTGTAATTATAAATGTAGAACGCAAAGGCAAAATGTATGTTTGTGATGTCTTATTCATGATGCTACTAGCTGTTGTAGTGACTAATCAGCTCTCAGCGACTGAAAAGCATTCACAAAGAATACTGTATAAAGGTTATAATCAGTGTAAATAGGCCCTCTGTGACAATGATGACTGTAATACATTCATGGTTTCAATACAGCAACAAAGAATGAGGAAATCCTAGTGAAGCTGTTTGCTTTTGAGGGTTTCACTGCGTGTGTGTGTATGTGTATGTGTGTGTGTCAACACTGAGAGAAACAACTAACACTGTGGCCAGGTACTCGGGGTGGGCTGGGGAGGAGGACACCCACACACACACACTCTCTCTGTTGTCAACACTTTTTTTTTTCTTTGCTTGCTTGTATGAAAAGACTCTTCCGGCCCGCTGTCCCACTTCAAGCACAGTTGTGGTCACTGACGTTGTTTAGAGAGAACATTTCTTTCACACTCTGGTGTCTGCTCATCTATAAAAAGGCAAACCCAACCCTCAAAATAGCCTGACTTGTTTGAAACAGCGGAAGGATGAAGCAAACACTCTCTGGGACACAGATGCTAGTGAAAACCACCTTTATTTTCCATTCAGATCACATGATCATCTTGTTATTCTTTGACACTGATGCAAATGTGGTTGGCACCTACTGTGGCTGAGCACTGATGCCTGCATTTGGGGAACAGAGCAGAAAAAAAATAAGTATCACTATACTACTGTTCCCCTCAGCTCCAATGAGACCACTCAGTTAAATAGAGATTGTATTGTTTCAGACGTGCAAACAGATTTTTATCTTCCCTCAACCTTTTCCTGCATCCCATGTGAAATTATAACATATTATTATCAGGCACAGTCTGCAGTGGAATCATAACTGCTCTCACTGATAAGGCTCAGTGATATGAGTAGAGGGGTGCTGTAGACCTGTTGAAACATGGCCATAATAATGTATTGTGAACATTTAAAACAGGATGTGGGCCATACAGAAACACCCCCTTCAAAATGTGCTCACTGTAGAGTATGTGAGAGAGCACAGGTCAAGTGTCCTATACTTCAGTTGGGCTCCAGTGAACAAAAGAACTTGAACCTCAGTTTTCCATGAACCTAAAGGCTAATTTTAAAGAATGCATTAAAGTTAAATACATAAAATGGACAGCTTAGCTAATTATGTCAATCTTTTGCTGATGACAAGTTATTGAATATGAGTTAAAGCTGCCTTCATCCACTGGATCAAGTTGGTATTTGATGTTGAGATATACCATCAGCAGTGTGGCTTGCATGTTAAGCCAAAATGCTTGTCTGTGATGTTGAGATGTACATACAGTACAAATGTCCTTGTCTGGCTGCTGGAATGAGCCTCGCTTTTCCAAGCTCCCTTCCAATCATTCTTGCGTGAGTAGGGACGTGACGTGTCGCTCTTCAAATAAGAAACAGTTTTCACCAACCACATTAAACAACAAACGCCAAAAAAGTGCTGGCAATGGCCGAAGCTGGAGCGAAGAACTTCTCGGAACCCCTTTATTTTTACAGGCCGTTTGGAGATTCCTCTGTAATATCAAGTTCTATTCTTAACGCAAACGGGTGCCGACTCCCCCCGCTGCATTGGTCTGTGGTCGGAGTTGGAGAGGGGAAAGTCAGAAACATGTTCTGTGACACATGTAGGAAAAGTTGATGAACCACACATTGTTCTTTTTTTTTGTAAATATTTGCACAGTCATGTTTTTCCAAAAAAATGGACAAAGACTGAACTGTTTCTGTCATGTCTACAGCTTTGGGCTTTGTCAGACTCACCTACAGTACACTAAGACCCACGGTATACTGGGTGACCAGATTGCCTACACAGTGGGACATGGTGCACCAGGTACCTTTGAGTTAATGAACTACCACCTGCTCCATGTTAAATGTCACTGCAGATTCATGCCGCTAGAACAAGGTGAGTTCAGCATTTCTGCAACAACACTATCCCTTATTTTTTCACAAGTGGCATGGTGATGACGTATCTCAGCCACCGAGCATCATAAATGAGAATGAGAATCCTTTGCTTCCCAGAATCCCCCTGTGTCTGATGGCTACAAGCTCACAAATCTACATAAGCCCTGTTTGCTTGGCCTTCCTAACCAAATGCACCGATACAGACACAGACAACCACACATCTATGTCCTGACCCCCCTTCTGAGGAAACGAGTGCTCAATAAAACACCCAGATCAGGACTGATCATTTTAATACGAGCAGACAGAGGGGAAACTGCCAAAGATGGAGAGAAAACCATGTGCAGAACATCAACTGTCTGTGGGCCATAACCCACAGGTTGGGAGGAAATAAAAGCCAGCTGAAGTTGGGACTCGCCTGGTGAATCTGTTTTTGCAGCTCACATACAAAGTGGAAAGGAGACACACAGATGGATCAAGCTGGAGGGAGACCACTGTTTATATCTGTAGCAGAGGAGAGAGAAGCTCGGAAAAAAAGAAACTTTAAAGAAGGGCCATTAGTCCAATGTGATTTGATTTCCTATTTCACCAGTCTTGCTCATATCCAGAAGGCATACAGGAAAATAATTTTGACAAATCACTTCACTGGGAATGAAAAGCTTAAGCTGCACCAAAAAACACTCTAACTTTAAAAATACACCTGTCATTTCCAACTGGATTACAAAGTGTGGCTGCAAAGGACAACAGCATCCCATCCCTTCTGAGCCACTGCTCATTCACCCCAAATTGAATTCTCACATTGGTTATGGTCTCAGGCCGGAAATCTTGTGACTTCTTAGACTAAATGTGAGCATGCAGATAAAGCTCACAAACAATTTCCCTCTTTCATTACTCTGGTCTTCTTTGGCAGAAAACATCAGGACTGGTGAACAGACCTCAAAATGAGGACAGCCCTAAAAAAATATTTACTTTTTTGTAACATTGTCACTCATGCAGAGCAGCTGCTGCTAGAAGCTTTTATGTAAACGGCCGGTATTAGTTTTCTGATGATAACTTAATGCTCAAAAAAAGAATCAAAAGATCTGTCTGTTTCAACTCACAGACAATAAGACAATTCTTGAATTGAAGCTTAAATGTGAAAATAATCAAAGCTGGTAATTTTTCACATGTGACAACTGTGACATCATGCTGTTGGCACCATGGCACCATGCCATCCATTCACGCTCAAGAGAAGGCATCGAAGAGAAAGAGAATCACTGGGCAAAGTGACTGTGGATGTGGTGTGCACCATGTGACACACTTGTTACTCCCCAGGCTGTAGAGAGGAGGCCCGTGCATCATGGGACTCACCTTACAATGCTCCTCCAGACACGAGTCCTGGTCCCCGAGCTCTGAGAGCAGACAGGGCTGACGTAAATGTGCTCCCTGCTCTGCGTTATCACCACATCGCAGCTCGCCACCCCAGAGGCTACAGGCGCGATTAATGTCTTTTCAAAACTCCCCACAAAAATAACATTGAAAAACAGCCTGTTTTTTTTATATGACACACTAACACTTCATGCATTTCATTTGGGCCCTTTGGTTTTACTATCTCAAAGGTTCTTTTGTGTAAACACACTGTTTAGACAGACATGTTATTCATATTGACATCTGTACGCCTTTGAATAAATGTCACTTGGAGCAAGTATAGCCAAAAACTCTTAATGGCTGGCATCAAATGCTCACCACACCCATTAACACATTTTAACAATGTGTAGAAATAGAAACAGTGTGTCCATTGTGACTCAGAAGACTTTGCTATGCATCTGGGTATCTTAACACTGCCCTATTAGTTTTGTGCTGGCACAGTCTGTGCATATGTACTTACATAATAACTCACCAGTGAGCTGTTTAATGTGGATCCACCTCTCAACCCAGGCCATGAAATTTTCATTTGATAGAAAGTTGTTCTCAGTAACTACACTTGACAGTGAACTGGAAGCGTATGATACCTGTCAGTCAGAGCTAATCAGGAAACGGCGCAGACAGTGTGCACCGGATTAGAATTTAGAAGAGACAAGGCAAGATGATCAAGTGGGGTCGCTGCACTCTCCTGCATTAGCTGAGGCCTGAAGCTCCTGAAACCACAGACACAGCTCTACAGCCTCTTAAGGAGCTCAGGCGGCCTAATCAAAATCAAATCATCTCCTGTTTTTTTTGTTTTTTTTCACTCCCTCTATCTTTTGGTCCTGAGAGAAACAATTACTGCACACAGTGTGGAGGAAACCTAGGGGTCCCAGGCTCCTTGAGCAGCAGCAGCAGCAGCAGCAGCAACAGCAGAAGCCCAGTGCTTTAAAGTAGTCTTTTATTGGATATCAGAGCTGGAGGAGAGTCCAAAGAAAATAGGTCTTATTCATGATTAGAGCCAGCTGTGGCTTTCCACACTGATGACTCATCCATTTTTCTTTCCCCCCTATTCTTTTACTTTTTTTCATGGTGTGGTAAAGAGGGGTGGCGGTTGGGAGGCGTGAGGGTTTCTCTGTTAGAGAGCTCAGCCAAGTTGACATCGAGCCCATATCCACTGGTGGTTGTTTGTTTGGATTATGGAGAGGGTATCGTGGCCACAATTGTGCCTGCTCACTGCTTTACTCAGTCTGACTCGTGCTCTCATTGCGCCACGTGGATTCCCTGCACGTTTTTTAATATCTCCACCTTTCTTTCTACTTTTTTTCCCCCCAGTGCCGATAATAAAGACAGAACCCAATGATGAATATGATTCTCTGGGGACTGCAAGACTGCCCATGCGTTCAAAGCCCTATTACAACCAGCCCAGGCTGACTCCCATCATGCCTGTAGCCGATCCAGATGCCTGCCTGGTTGGTGGCTACCCTCCCTGCCCACCTCGCCATGCCGCCATACCATCGACGCCCCCCAGCTCCAGCCCCACCCTGCATGACCTCTCCCCAGTGGCATACAGCAAGTGCCTCCCCAACAGCCCCACTCATGCAGCACCACCAGGCCCCGTGGTGCCCCCCATCCAGGAGAATCCTGGCTGCCCCAACCTCGCCCACCCTGCATCGCCAGACCACAACTCTTCCCTAGGGATGCTCCATTCCCAGGGCAGCCCCAACCACCTCAACAGCCCAGGGCCCCATGGTTACCACCCTATCTATGCCAACAGCAGTCCCTCATCCTCCCCAGTATCCCTCCCTTCCACCCCCGGTTGCACTGCGGAGAGCCCGTTTGTTCAGGCCTACAGCCCCAGTCAGGCAGCAGCCAGCTCACCCAGCCTGGTACCTGAGGATGCCAGCCCCCCTTCGATGGCCATCACCGTCAAACAGGAGCCCCAGGAACTGGACCAGATGTACCTAGATGATGGTGAGTTACGAGAAACAAGGTGTACATACACTATCTGCAAGTTTCCATTTGATAATTATTCGAATAGTGAGAGGCATTTTGTTTTTCTAGATGAAAGCTCTACGAGCTCTCTATCCATGCCAAAAAATTGCTGTTTACGTAGCACATCACATTTATTAACACCTTTTGCTTATCTGCAAGCCTCCACACATAACCACACCCTGCCGCACCTCGCAGTATTTCCTGATCAAATTGTGGCAGCAGATTTACGTCAGATTTGTTTAATTTTAGACTTGGCAGATTTATTTGCTTTGTGCCGTCTGGCTTGTGTTGTCCAAGTAGCTGCTTTACGTTAAAACAGTAAATTGCCTTGATGGGATTTTGAAACAATCTGTCAAAACATCAGAGCACTGGGGTCAGCCGGGGTGCAGCAGAACAAAAACAGTGGCACACGCGGAGCGAACCAAACTGTTGATACAACGACTAATGGAGGAAGCAAAACAATGGGTAGGGGTTTCCTGAACTGAGCCGTTTTTCCCCCCATCTTTCTGGGAGGGATGCAGGGAGGCAGGAGCCGAGGCTTTGTTTTCCCGTCTTTTCCCTACAGAGTCGACACCATGCGGCTGTCGTCATCAGGGGAGGCTGTGGGGTCACTGGTCTCCCTCTGGCAATGAAACCAGTCACACCCAAGGGACCATATGGTCGAGTTTATTGCCTCCTGTGTCCATCCCACATTATGTGTCTCAGGTCACCAACCTGTTATCAGTATTAGCAGAGGCTCCACTTGTTATTATATTCACAGAACACATCGTTGGCATTGTGCCAGTTTAAAATGTTAAAGTCCCCCTGCATCCTAATAGAGGTGGGGGGAAGACAACTCCGCACTGAACTCAGGAATATCACCCTTCCTGTGCACCTTTTGTTCAGTAAACTGATGTATTGCGTGCCTGTGTGTGTGGGTGTGTGTGTGTGTGTGTGTGTGTGTGTGTGTGTGTGTGTGTGTGTGTGTGTGTGTGTGTGTGTGTGTGTGTGCACATTTCACTCAACAGCTCTGGGAGCAGAGGGGTGATAGGCATGAGGGGACCAGGGGAGTTTTGCCGTGGAACTGTAATTGAGTTGAAATGCAGTTGTCAGCATATCTGTCAGTCCTGATGAGTCCCATTAGTCCTCACCTCATAAACAGACAGTAGAGAGACACGGGAGATGTCTGTCTGTTATCAGCTATAACTGATTCCCAACTTTTTTCGTTTCCTTTTTCTTTTCTTTTCTTTTCTTTTCTCGGAGTGATGCCGGATGCTCTGGAAATCTAATTTGAAACAAAACTGCTCATTTGAAATTCTTCTCTGACTGTTTAGAAGTTATGGCAGGCAGAGGCTTTAGTTTCAGCATTAATTGAATGAAGTGAAACTGTAGCTTTATTTTGCATTTTCTAATAAGGTTGGCAAGGGGTCCATTTACACCAACAGCATGAAAATATACCAAATGTATATAGCAGTGCTAAGGTGAAATCATGTAACCTTGTTTCTCTTCCCCACTACTCCATCCACTGTCACTTTAGCAGGCTCAATCTTTCTCCAACCCGGTGTCCAAATGTATTCTATCAGTGATTACAGTTGCATTAAGGACGCACAGGAATGTGTATTGATTGACCAAGGACAGTGAGGCAGCCCCTTGAAAAACCTCATTGTGCTACCATTTTGCATCACCTAACGTCTGTGCAGGCATCTGTGGTGAGCTTCTGGAGTCCTTATAAGTGTGTGGTGGTAACAGCATACTCCAAAGGCATCTCCTGCTCCCAGGCCCGGCCCTATCCCAAACTCCTCAAATGAGCCCTAAGCTAAAATAAATAAGATCGGAAGGCAGCTCACAGTGCGTCCCGCTCCCCGTCCGCACGCATTACCGCCGTATGTTAGCGAGCTGAGCGCTCCATTAGAGAGGGAAGACAAGCGGATGACCTCACCACAGCAGCAGTGATTTAACGCCAGCCATGTAGAGTAGCGTTCCTCCCCAGCAATTGGGGGCCGGTGATTTGGAGTCTGCGGGAGCACACTTGATCTTCCCCAAGAGTTGAGCGCCTCCCACGCTTGAACGCTGAGGCCTCCGGCTCTCATCAGCCAGAGGAAATGTGTCTCTCTGGCCAGGCCCAGATTTTACGCAGCCCCTGAGAAATCACTCAACTTATCAACGGTGAGCTACTGTACCGCGTGGAGCTTGGTTAGTACTGAGGGAGTCTGAGATGTAA
>NC_040023.1:24987816-24997091 GCF_000972845.2 Larimichthys crocea
TCTGCAATACACAGTCTCCATTGTAATCTGCTAAACTCTTCCCTCTGCTGTGATAGAAGCTTACTAACTACAGTGCAAGACATGAGGCGATGATTTTGGTGTCTGCAGTGAGGTTTTATGGGAAGACATCCAGTTGGCAGTCAGATCTAAGTTGGAGCAGCCATTTTCACTCAGTGGCATGTTGGCTCTCACCTGCTTCTCATACCTGGAATAAAACAGCAGATCAGTTTGGAGAATGGAAGAAGATGAAACACACAATAAGGCTGGACGGCTGCCTCATTGCATTGTTGACTCACCATCGTAAACAACGCATTGGTGGGACTCACATAAAACCAAAGTTTTCAGACATTTCGTACTTACTCACAGCCCACTATCTGCCTTTACAAGGCAAATGACTGTGAGAAAAACGCCTGTCAAATGACATCAGTGTGTACAACAATAGAATTTATGAAAGACACGGCATGCAGCATTTCCGTTTGCCTTGTTAGCCATACTAATTAGGCCAAAAAAAGAAACACTAGAAATGATGGCATGCTTTGTCACATGTCTGAAGGAGCTTTTCTGATGACATCATACCCCCTTCTTGTCTCAAACAACCATTAACACATATGTCCATATACGTACACACACGTACAATTTTGATCTTGGCTTTTTTACCCAAAACAATTTACAAAAATGTAACCCACACTATTTATTGCAAACTCTTCACTTTGACCCCCGTTCCTGGTGTTTAGAGGTATTTTGCTGTGGATTTTGTGCATGTGTTTGTGTGGAGCAGAAGTAGTGTTCTGGCTGTGCTAGGCGTTTGTTCCTGTGAGGCTGCTGCCGTGTGTCCTGTCTCATTAGCTGCTGCTGAGATGGGTGATATCATGAAATGCAGCTGAATGCAGCACACAGCAAAGAAACTAGTGCTAATCAGAGGGCCAGATTTCTACCAGCTGCCTCTCTGGGAAACAGAGGGCCCTTATTCCCCAAAATAAGAAAAACACAGAGTGCAACGCAGCCGCTGCCGATTTCTGACATTTGACATATGTGCTCTGATTGCCTCGTGTTACAGGCTAGTTTTCCTTGTGATTGTTTCCTCCTCAATTCGAGGTTTGTGTATTTGAAACAACTAGGCTTGTTTTCTCAAACTGAAAACAGAAATGTTGTCGGGCCCCCTTTCCTCCTTCCCTCCCTCCGGCAACAAAAAAAAAGGCATTCTAACCCTTCCTGAGGATCTCCGTCCACCGCCGACGCTTCTGAAGGCAACTCGAGGCTTTCCTCATGGAAACTTTTACACATCCTGGCAAGTTGCCCAGACCCCAGGACTCCGCAAAACCCCTAATGATGATTGAGAGCACGTCCGCACCGCGCCGAAAACATGCTGAGTCGCTAACATTGGAGTGTGCCACAAGGCTGGCTCTGGGATTGGAGGGGGCAGAAGAGAGATAGAGAGGATTTGGTGGGGGGTTAGGGTGGGGGGTGTTCATTAAAGTGGAGGCTGAACTATCTAATGGGACTCACTAAAGCACGAGCTGCTCCTGTATGTTTAGACAGTATGTATTTGTGTGTGTGTGTGAGTGTGTGTGTGTGTGAGTGTGTGTCTCTTTTACTTAGTAAAGTCAGCGAGTCAGCGAGGTAGAAGCACTGTAAGAGCCGGTGACAGCCTGTGCTTTCACAACACTCCACCTCTGACCCTCTGGCCTCCAAAAGGTCAAGCTCCAGCTAATAGTGCACAGAAAGAAAGGCTGTCTTGTGGTTAAGTGCAATGCCAAGAACGTAGTCTCCTTCTAGACATGCTGATATTGACGGATGCACGAAGAAGGGTGATGGCTTTTTTATTATTTATGACTACAAAGAGGATGTGATTTTTTTTTTTCTTACCACTGTTGTCATTGCTGTGTTCTCATATCAGGAATCTCGTTTTCCTGGCAGCTCTTGACATTTTGAGGTATAAGTGAAAATTTGGGCCCGTTGGAGAAGTTTTATAGTCATAGGAAAAATTAATAGGCGACTGCACTCTGTGATTGGCCTTTTAGAGTAATTGACCGCCTAAGCTATGGATCAACAACTACACTTTTGGGATCAGCAATAGATTTGATTCAATTTCATCTCATTAGGATCAAAAATCATTACTTTTACTGCACGGATTGAGCTGCTATGGCTCTTATTACAGTACCGACCTCACCAAGTACTTGAAGGGGGTGTACTCAGTAGCAAATGCGAAAGATCTATATTGAGGTTGTGGTGGAGGTTGGGTACGACATTAATTGATGAATTAGCTTATAAATTTTGACTGAAGGACACACACTTATTGCTTGATCTTACAAACTTGTTAATTGCACTCGTATAACATTGGAAAAGAGGAACGTGGCCAAAACTGGTGGTGTAAAAAGAAAGAATCTTTATACCCTGCTCAGCACACAGTTGGAAACTTGAAGTCACTCTTGTAAAGCAGATAACAGTCTGATTAAACACAACTTTAGTTTGTAATATAAAGAAGTTACAATGGAAGGACAGTAATGGAACCCAGAGAATACCATTTCGTCAATAGAGGAGGAATACCTCTGCAGTTGACTGGAAGTTCTCTGGATTACCTTAGCACCCTCTGTTTTCGCTTACATCTCTTTTATCTCTGTCCCATTGGCTGAACATAAGAGCCTTTAGATTCCTGGTTGTGATCAGTTTCTTTTCTTTTCTCTTTTTTTTTTTTTTTGCAACACATATTATGGAACCCACTCAATTATAGACACTATTGTCCAAGATTGCTTGCAGTTTAGCAAATAATTGGATCTAAGTGGTTACATATGACAGTGGCAATGGGGTCACAGTATTAAGGCTTTGAATTTTAGCTCTTTGTAAAAACCATTGGGAATATTATTAGTTTTGATAAGTGCAGCAAGATGAATCTGTAAGAATTCAATCCATTCATTACCGCAGCACGCTGGCTTTTATGTGTATGTGTGCGAGCCAGAGGATCTGGTCTGGTTTCAGTCGCTCCGTCATAATATCCACAGTCACTGAGAAAGAATGTGTCTGCTGAAAAACTGCAGCTAAATTATCTAAACAAATTGGGTTTCTTTTGTGTCTGGGATCTGATACATGAACACATTTAGATGGGAGACTTTGATTTTGAATGGTTTAAGTGTTTATTTTACCCAAATGTCCGAAATGTGTGACGCAGATTTGCTACTGTAAAGTTGTGTGTCTTATTTTCTTCCATTATTTCAAGCTGTGTTAAAAGTGGACACACTGTGGACTTTACAAGTTTAAGTTTGAGCCGACAATATTGATTAGAACTGTATTCCTTCAGTTTATAATACGTCATGCATTTTCTTATAGTTTCTCCTGACACAGCGGTTTAGAGGCTCGGTTTATGTGGCTCACATTCTGAGGTTTAGGAAACACGCGTTGAAAAGCCACCGAGCCACACGGATCACAGCGGGTCAGGACTCAGACAGGGCCTGTGGCTTGGCTGGAATCTTCCTGTGTACATCTGTGATCATGGAGCTACCACCTCACGCCAGACACTCTCATTACTGAATCATAATATGACAAATGTCAGTGTGGTTGACTGCTCTGACAGGATGATCTGAGAGAGTCTCTTTCCCCCCACACGGCTGTGAGGTCGTTATCGGTGCCTTGGCGAAGCTTGTCTTTAAGATGTGATTTAAGCATGATGCAAGCTCAATTAAGGCTTTTTTTTTCTTTTTTTTTCGAAATTTAAAGGTGAATTTACACTATTTTCTGCATCATGTGTTCAAAAGGCAAGAGATTGTTGTGTTTGTGATTCAAAGAACAGTCTGCAAACCTTGCAAAGATTACAGCACTAATGCATTTACCATAAAAATCTTTGTGGAGAGAACTGATATTGCTACAAACAACACAAACACTGCAGAGTCAGAGAAACCATAAATCTGCCTTGAATGTATGATATTTCCTGCTGGCAATGAACATATAAGCATATGGAAAACTCATACAGCCCAGGCACATACTGAACACCAAACAAGCACAAGTGATTTGCAGAAAGAAAAGATTTTTTATATATATATATTTGACTCTCTGCTGGGAGGTCAGGGGTCACCATCAGCCTCTGGACAACATGCCTGGAGCTTGTGGAAATTTCTTACTCGATGACACGTATGCAGTCGTGGACAGTTGTGGTTCAAAGAAAAGATCGTCAATTTGAACATAATAGCCACACTTGCAGATTCTTGCCCCTACCAGTTGCTTTTGGTTGGTATTTAGGGGATGTAAATACCTGTGGCATCAGTAAACAGGAGCAGGTCTCCATCCCAGACCACTTAATAACAGCTCCCCATCTGAAATTTGTTAGCTCAGTGAAATAGTATCCTGCAGCGACGGATGTCAACATAGAAGCCTGATCCAGCAGGGTGAGATGGGGAAAGCCGTTGGGTTTTGCAACTCTTGGCAGAGTTTGCCGTCTTCTCCATGTGCAGATACCTCAGAAAAGAGAGGGTGGGAGAGATGGTCATAAAGAGAGAACTACAGAGAGAGAGAGAGAGGAGGAGGAGGAGGAGGAGGAGGAGAAGGGAGCATGAAGACGGAAAGTATAAGAGAATCAAAGAGTGAGAGCTCCAGTAGAATCTGTCACGAGACTATAAACCACATGCACACCTCCCCTGTTTTAGTGTTACAGGCAGGTTAATGTTAAATGCAACTGTCAATATAATACGTTTGTCTAAAACAATTAGAATCATGCTATCCTCGGTTTATCTCATCCCAAAATCAAAAAAATATCTGAGTTTTTTTAGTGTGATATGTTGTTATAGCTTTTGGGTCTAGAAGACAGCCATAAGTCATGAGATGTATTTTAGCGTTTTAGGATTTGTGGGGTCAGGGAATTCTCATCATGTCCTCACCTCCAGGAATATTCAACAAGCGTGAGAAGAAGCAGTTCACCCATAGAAATAAAGGAGACACTGACACAGACAGACAGACAGACAGACTCAAAGAAAGAGGGGAAAATCTGAGGTGGAAGAAAGTAGCATGTAATCTTGGTGATTTTCCCTGGAAGCTTCTCCCACTGCCCCTGTTCTTCAGACACACACACACACACACACACACACACACACACACACACACACACACACACACACACACACACANACACACACACACACACACACACACACACACACACACATGCTCCTTTCACACTAAAACTGTTAAAACTAAAACACTAAAAGTCAAAGAAAGGTAAACACAGCTGAAGTTAAAGATCACATTTTCTTCCTCTCCCACCAGTGGCCGCTCACAGTGCAGAGACTAACCAAGCAGTGGGTGAATGGGTTTACTTCAGGGGAGGGAATGATCATAACCACTGAACCGTAAGCGTCCTACTGTTGACATGTTACCCACGGCAGTTATAAACCTCAACAGGTCCCCCGACTCTCCTGATTGTACTCAGCTGAGCGCAGTTCCTCTCAAAACAACAACCTAACAAATAGGGAAATCCTTTCACGCTCAGTAAGCCTTTTTAGTACATAGTGTGAAGCACTGAGAGATGAAAAGATGAAAGGCAACAGCGACGTTACACAAACTTCAAGGTCTTTAGCCCAAGAAAGGACAGTTCAGTTTACTTGTCACATATAATCATACATACAGATACAGTCACAGTGAAATTATTTTTTTTCTTCCAATTTGTTCAATTAAAAATAGTGTCAAAGGACACAAAGTAAATAAAATAATAATAATACTAGTAATAATAGCAATAATAACAACAGTAATTACAGTTATAAGGAGTCATATCAATAAGTCAGACAACTATTTTAAGATTCGGTCTTAGGCATTGTCCTCATTTAGGATGCCAGTGGCCTGAGGGTAGAAGTTCTTCCTGAGCCTCTCAGATCTGGCTTGGTGTATCCTGATCACAGCAGGGAGTTAAGATCGTTACCTGGGTGATTGGGATCTTTAAAGATAACTGTTAGGCAGCAGTTAGATGTTTACTAATTACAGCTAATTACAGTTAGATAACTAACTGCTGTGTGTGTTTAGCATTGAAATATATCAGCTTTAAAATGTTTCCGTATGATGACCTTAAATAATTTTGACCACACACACACACATCCACATTCCCTATTTAGCATTTTAAGCAGTATACAAAAATGTAATGAATAGTTTATAAGAAACCCTTGATATAATGTATAAGCAAAAGGTATTTATTAATGTCTTATTTGTCAACAGGAATATTTTTTCCAATGAGACAGATAAAGATTCATATAATAAGATAAAATCAACGGCACCGTAATAAGACTTCATATTCTATATGAATATTAAACACAAAAGTATTTATGCATCACATTTTTTTAGTGACTTACTAATCATTATAATTATATTTATTATAGAGTTCATTGTGCAAATGAATACATCAACAACTGTTTGATTTATTTTCCCTTCAGTGCACAATAAAAATGAGAAACATTTTGTAATATTGAATAAACGCCAGTTTGATTGATATTCCCTGGCGTGCAAGAAAAAAAAACATTATTAAGAAAAAAATAATAGAGACATATCTGTTTTTGAAAATGATCCATCATTCATTATTATTTAGTTTTTTTCTTCATCCTCATGACAGTTGCAAAAACTTGCCATGAGATGCAGCTAAAAGCCCCATAACCATTTTTTATTAAAACACTGATTGTTAATACTAAATACAGGGGCACCGTTGAAGTGTTTATATGTTGTAACTCATTATTGTTATCACTGTTGTGATAAGGTGATTAAAAAAACATTCGTAAAATATTTATTAACCATGAATATAATGATATGATGCCATTAATAATTAGTAAACACTGTATTAAGGTTTCCTTATTAGAAAGTGGTACCGTTGTTTTTACTCTTCTGTTAAACTGCTCACATTCAGTGGACCGTCTCATACTTGAAGATGACACCATTCTCTCTGCTCTTGTTGTAAATCATCCATGTGAAATCTGTGGGGAGTTTGAGTTGGAAAGCTCGGCTCCCAAACACAGTGTGAATGAAAATGTCACATACGTTTTAATTAAATCAGATAGATTTACTGCATCATAGAGTAAAGTAGCAGGCTCTTGTTTCTGTTAAGGTATTTTAATAGCCAGTTCACTCCTTAAACTCCAGCGACTGTTAAATCTGTATGATCCGAAGCAGTGTGAACAGAAGCAGGTGAAAATGTGGTGCTATGATTTACAAGTGACGGCAAATATCTCTGTCTCACCTGCTACCCCTGGGAAAGTAGCCTTCTCTGTCTGACTCTGACATTTGAAATCTCCAGATGGATGAGAGTTTGTCTGTCTATCAAAATCAAAGCAAGGTCGAGGGTGAGGAGACAAGTGGAACATTTGCCAAGATCGACTCTGTCCTGCCTCCTACGTGAATAAGTCCACGATGTGCCCTGAGGTGACCTCCTCCTCGGCCTCTTTGAATCCCCGCCGGCGTTGAAGATTTAAAGTTGTAGGGCAGCTCACAGGGTCAGGCTCAGAGTGTTAATCAGATCACACTCTGCTTCAGTGCAGAGTCAGATCACTGGAGCTCAGCGGGGATGCTGAAAAGAGAGAAGCTATGTCCTTGTGTGCAGCAGGAGCTTTTTAAGATTTAGTTACCTTTTGTATATTATTCACTGCCTTTTCTGAGACTTTAGGATGAAGTCTGCAGAGACTGTCTAGCTCACCGAGATGCTGGATCAGTAGAAATGTTAGTTCCTTCAGAGCATGCTTGCCAAAACTGTAAAACAGCCCATCAGAGATAAGGAGTGCCCGTTTGAGCAGGAGGTCTGCGCTGGAGTGCCCAGTGTGTTGCAGTTCTTTAAAAAAGGAAAAAAGGTAGAGTCTAGAGGACATGCTAGTGTCCCCTAGAGGCCTGACTGCTCCTTACACAGAACCTATTTGGTTTAAAACAACTGACCAGCTGGGGTGACCTATCTGGCATAGTTACAGGACAAAACTTGCAAGCAGATGACAGCGACGGGTTAACCAAAGGACATGATGTGCAGATAAACATTCACAAGCAGACGTGCACTTTAAAAAGCAGGAAGGAGGCTCTCTGAGCCATCTATCTGTGATGGATAGTGAACAATAAAGCTTGCACTGAGGTAAGCCTTTTTGGAAACGGAGAACACAGTTTCTCCGTGTATAAATAAAGGAAAACAATTCTAAAATCCCACATAATAACTGACAGGCAACAGGTGATTTAAAGAAGCACAATACAAATGCAGTCGTAAATTGTATAATACGCAGGTGCGCGGCCAAATTCTCACTCAGACGGCTGTGACACAATGAAGTATGATTGTTTCAATGTGCTCATATTTTTTCCCTGTGTGCCATTTTGAAAAAGAAAAAGAAAAACAGTGAAATCTCGAGCTGTCTGCATCAGCCTCCACAGGAGCATACGTTTCTAATTCTGAATCAATCACAAAGAGTTTATCAGATGGCTGAGTTATTTTACCATAAACCCATTGGTAATGAGCCATGCAAAGAGTTTTAATCTGTCTACCTCCATATCTCAATCACAAAGATGTGTGTGTTTCACTCAGTTTGGTGCATTTTCTGAGCTGGGTGTTTGCTTTATGCGGTTATGCTTCACTAGTTGTGTGAAACTGAACTGATTTCTCACAGTTTTGAGTCATCCATGCACATTTTATGTCAAACCCTCTTACACTTCCCACTTTTATGTTTGCGTTTGATAAACACTTTGATTGTTGACTTCTGCTGTGGTATTCTTCCACTGCAGCTAAATAAGCACTTCACATATCAACGCAATCAAACTGAACCGTGTAATCAAAATAACCGAACGCAACAATTTTTTAAATCTGAGCGTCTGCACTGCGCTTGTTGACATCGCATGTCGGTCAAAAAAAGTGTGTGGCATTCTTTTCTTTTGACTTTTGAAAAATGAAACACTAGGTGTTTATGCGTACGTGCAGTTATGGCAGGTAGTCTACGGGATTAATGGTACCTAATATACAGGAAGTATTAGGTCAGAGGATAAGAAAAGAAAAACATATCAGCCCCTCAAAGAAAACTAGGTTTATTATTTCTGGCTTCTATTTTGAAATACTGGATACTTTCACTTCACTTTTGGACAAATAAAAATCATTCAAATGAAACAATCTGCAAAAGTTTGGCAGTATTTGATAAATGATAATATCCATGTGTCAGCTGATATCATTTCACATGAATTTTGTTTTCAAATTTCAAATTGAGTTTTTCTTTTTCTTTTTCTTTTTGCAAGCAACATTTTTTTCCTGTCCAGCTGAGAGAAGCTCCTTTATTAATAACATGAACAGCCTTTTGGGA
>NC_040023.1:24997233-25001096 GCF_000972845.2 Larimichthys crocea
TGTTATTGTTTTCGGTACAGTCTGAACCGACTGTGCAACGATTTCAGAGTGATGAGGGCACAGGAGAGCTGCTCCAACCATGTAAACACCTCCCCCTCATCCTCCCAGGAGACGGGCCTCGAGTGAGCACACCCGCGGCCTCCTGGGCCTGGGAGGAAATGAGAGGAGGAGGAGGAGAGGGAAGTGGCAGCCTCACAAAGAGAGACAGAGTGAGGTGAGATAGGGAGAGGCACAGCACACCATGCAAGATCAAAGACAAAGGTTATGCACCGCTGCAGCCAAAACAAGCACATCAGTGGTGGGGCTTTCAGTAAAAGTTGTTGTCTTTAGATTTCTAATTTGGGATACTGCTGTTTTATTGTTCTTGAGCCCAGATCACAGCATTTCTGGGTAATTTGGTAATTTTCAAGTGATTTTAATCTGGTTTTAGGCAAGACACCTAAAGTCCCAGGGGTCAGGTCATTTGCTTTGGCAACACGTCAGATTCAGCTGACTACAGAGAGCCATAAAGAATGTCCACTGAAAAATGAGGCACATCAGAGCCTCACAGGTGGAGATTAGAGTCCAGCTCCACTTTGTCTCTCCACATGAAGCACAGAGAGAATGTCATCGTTATTTCCCAAGGCTTCTCCAGCTCTCTTATCCAACTGAGCCAGGAGCCCTTGTCTAAAAACGGCAGCAGACTTATTGATTGGAAATCTCTTCAGTGACATCAGAGCACTTTCTGTTTATACTCTGTACTTTATTTCTTATTTTTTCTTCAGCTCTCCAAAAGAGGGATTGTATCACTCCTCTTTTTGGAATCCCTCCTCTGGGCCCCTATAGTATGTGCTGCTGAATCAAGTTTCAAATCTTGCCTCCGGTTTTACAAACACACACTAACACACAGTGTTTTTTTTTCTTTTTAACTTTGATCAGTCTCATTGTACCTCCTTGTCTCCTCTGTTTTCATGTTGATTTCTCTCTCATCATCTGTTTTCCACATTTTCACTTCCCTTGTCTCAGTTATTGAGTTATTTGTTATTGAGTTTTGCACAATGATGTATTTGCATCTTTACTACAAGAGAGAAAATGTGCTGATTTATGATTTATGTTCAGTTCTAGCATCTTTTTTTAAAATGACAAACTCAACTCTAAATTATACATTAAACATTTTTTTCATACAAAAAGCATAGGTCAGCCCTGAGCCTTGTCGGCAGGTATTAATTTAACGCTGCATACTGCACCAACAACCTTCAACGATGAGGTAGTTCAGCACGTTTTTGCCTGAAAGGAAAGACCCAGGGCAAAGATGGTTCACAATGTATTCACAGCTCCACTGCTCATTAAACTCGTTGCTCTGAGCGTGCTGGAATAATTGAAGGTGTCTCAGATGATGTGTCAAAGTCAGATCTTCTCTTGTCTGGACTGCTGTGGCTGGAGAGTAAAAACAACATCAAGTGAGGGTGACTGTCCCCAAAAGAAATGATGTCCTTGAATCTAAGTCTAAACCAGAAAATTCATGACATAATTTCTCACCTAAGCATTGTGAGGAGATGATAGGCTGCAGCTCACAGCAGTCTTCTCACAGCACTACACAGCTGCTGCAGGGCAGTTGTAAAACTCAATTCTCGCGGTGAACTCAGCTTTGTTTTAAAACAAACCTCCTCGCTCTGCAGGACTATCTCTTTTTTTTTTTCTTCTTTACTCTATCTCCTCTGTCAGTTGTGGAGACTGAGCGGTTCCACATGGGAAAGCCCAGGGCTTCACACATCAGCCTAGCCGTGGGGATGAAATATGCTGTCTGTACATATCATCACATCATTAGGTCCAAAGGGATCCCTGCGATGGATTAGAAGCTGTCTACCTGCAAGGCTCAGATGAATTTACGGAGCACTTTATCATGGTGAAGCATTAGTGGAACACTTTGTCTCTTTCCATTTGTGTTTATCTGGGGGAATAATGATCATGTCTCCCTCCATTTCACTCACTCTCTTTCAGCCTCTCCATCTTTATTTCTCTCTGTGTTTCATTTTTGTGTGTGTTCTGACCCTTGACCCCTCCCTATTTTTGACACTGCTAGTTATCAGCGCAAGATAAGTGACGTTGTCTGAGCCTCTACGTCCAGCCGTTTGAGCCGTGTGTGGGAGGCAGCAAATTATCCATTAAGTGTTTCTGCTGAGGCCGAGAGAAGATTTGATATAGTGGGGAAACAAAAGTAATATGTACCAGGAAATTCAATTGTCTCTCTCCAGCAAGTTTGAGCTTTAGTTTGGCTTCCCCACCAAATCAATTTCACATGAAAGCAGTTCAGATGAGGTTTAACTTTGAGTCTGCCTTGCAGACAGTCTCCTTTTTTGCTGCCTGTGAGTGCCTGCACAGATTCGATGCCAGTGTTTATCTGTGTTTATATGAAAGAGCGTGTATGACTCAGACTTACTTCCTCAAACGCTACAGAGAGTCTTGAGTGCCACAATAGAAGGAAGCTACCTCCTCGTTCTCACAAACCTGACGTGCTACTACAGGAGGTACAAGTAAGCATCGGAAATACCCTCCTTTGCGACAGTGTGAAAGTCCTTGACCTTAACACAGCTGTGGTTTATTCATGTAGTGAAAGTGAGAGAAGTTCAGGAAGGTACCCTCCGCTCCTTTGGCATCAAGAGACTCCAAGTGAAAACAGACATCCCTGGCAGGAAGCCTCCGTTACAACGCTGAGTTCAGAGGTTGTGTTTTGGATAGTCAGCTGAGGGAAACCTAGGGAAGGTGAAGTCACTCTCTGCCAGGTCATTGCCAGTCAGACTTGATTCGGCTGAGGGTGATCGTGTTACGACAGCAGGAACCTCCAAGCGGCTCTCCGGCCTTGAGGCTCTGCATCTCAATAGACCATAGGGCATCCTCTGTTCTCTGAGGAAGCCCGGCTGATATCGAACACCAATGCACAGCGATCGCCTCTAACAAGGCTAACTAAATCCCCAGTGCAGGTCAGGTTCGCGCTGAACTCTGAGAGTAGCCAAATGAAGTCATAACGCCCAGTCTTGGATTACTGAATAAAAAGGAAGCCAAACTGCAGCACCATAACTTCATCAGACGAAAATACCTAGTTTCAGTTTGCAAGTTTTCCTAAACATCAACATCAACTTAGCAAAAACCCCAGCAACTGTTAAATTGCCATGTTTCTTTGATCGACATAACAAACTCCTAGCTACTAGTTACACCCACAGTAGTTTCTGTGTAGACAGTCAAAGACATCCGTGGGACCAAGTGGTTGAGTTGTGCTCTACTAGGAGAGAAAGTGTTCAAGTCAAGTAAGTAAATCAACAGTCATAATTGGCTGGGGCGAGATAACCTTTTTCCCTCAAAACAGAAAAGATTTATGAATTATAAAGTGAACATATCATAGACTTCTTGTGGCGTGTCAGTCCTTTGGATAAAGCATTACAGACCAGCTGGGTTTTTTCCCCCCAACATACTTTCACAGTTGTAAAAATCCAGACTCATAGTTATTATTTATCATAAACTACCATGCAGTCCTTTGGCATCCGTTAAGAATTCAAAAACATGGATGTGTTACTCAAACTGGACTGACTTGAATAGACAGTGTCTTCCCAGCAGTACCTGTAGCAACATGCCCACACCTACGCGGCCCCTTGTGCTTTTTTAAAGCTGTGCTATTTTTGGTCTGAAAGCCCGCTGGGCCTTCTGCTACAGTTGGTCTGAGACAGCCTGTCACACATGAACAAATTGTTGCCCACCTGTGCATGTTACATGCTTACTTTAATAATTGAAATGGTACAGGTTATAAAAGTTGACCTGTACTGTATTATTTACCCATGTGCATGTGGAGGTACTCCACCAGCCTCTTCTAGCAGAAGCAAATCATTCCC
>NC_040023.1:25001122-25023134 GCF_000972845.2 Larimichthys crocea
CCCCCCCATACCTAATGCAGACAGATTATTTTAGCGAGGTCAACATTCATTCAGCCAGCAGCCACACCCGATGGAGACAGAGGTTTACCTACAAGCCACTGCCAAGAAACACTGGTAGGCCTTCACAAAGGAGTTGAATTGTCCATTGAACTGCTCAACACAGCTGGCATCGCAGTCATATTTTTATGTCACTCTCACACCTGCCTGAAATAGATCTCCCAGCCGCCCAGCCCTAAGTATAAGTCCTGACAGGTCTGGGCTGCGGTTTACTGATTGCACAGGCGCACACGGCTAATAAAGGATGTCACTCTGTTTAACTAAGACTAGCAGGGCACTGTTTTTTTTTTTTTTTTTTTTTTCAGCAGGGGAATATTTGGAGTGCAGTTTTCCGCTGTTTTTGTTTATTCATGAGAGGGTATCCTCCCAGTAACAGCTTTCCATTATTAACCTGGGCAACTGAAAAAAGAAAAAAACATAATAACTTTCCAATGCTGTTGAGAGGGATGCCAGGCCACTGGCAGTTCATTTCTGTACATACAGTACCTGACAATTAACATAAAACTCCTTGTTGTGTAACATAACAGAACAATATTTTTGCAATAGCATATAGAGATCATGAAAGTGAGAAATAACCCTCTAGAATGTTTTGTAAAGCACTGCAACAAACTTTACCAGGCATAGTTGAAGGAAGAGGTCTTGCACTACACCTCTGCCCATCCATATTATGCAAGAGGTTGAATTATTAAAGCCAAAATCCGCTCGGAACAAAATGTTCTCTAACGTGTTTGACTGCTTTCTCTTGTTCTGCATATTTGTGGTGATCTAGTCACTTCATGGAAGCAAAAAAAGCAGACATAAAAATGAGGAGCTGTCATGTGGGAGTTTGAAAAAAGTGAATTTTTTGTCCCAAATAATCAAAACTTTTGAATTAAATTAAAATTTAGTCAGAAGTATGACAGCAATCTCAACCGGTCTGAGGGCTTTAGAATATATGTTTACATGTATTCATTCACTGCCATTACCTCGTAATGTAGTGCGTGTCATTCATGTTTCCTCAACTGTTCTTCAAAAATTTCTTCATTTCCCAGAAGCTGTTGCAACTAAATAGTAATCTGAGTTACACCATTAAACAACTATAAATAGCAGCTTGGTGTTGTCTTGTGGTGTACTGTAACAGTTGGCCACATCCTGTTTCTGAGATTCTCACAGAGTACATAGATGAAAGCACAGCGGCCAGTGTTGTACCTTTTGTCTCGCTTTATCACTCTTTTTCGTCAGAATGGAACATCATCAAGCATGCCAATGGAAAATATAAGCTGATAAAGTGCAGAAAAATAACACTGCAGTTAATATGTGGGTGGAGGAGACGTCACTATTTTTTACGGTGACTGAAAAGAAGAAAGGAAAGGAAGCCACTGCTTTTCTCTGTAAAAAACAAAAACAAAAGGTACATTTGTGACTTTTTGCCACCGAGCTGTTGGGTTTTCCCTTTCCTTCTTTAAAATTACCTGGAGCTGTTTTCGCACCTCGGCTAACACAGGCAAGCAGCAACAATTAAAGTTTGATCATATAATTGTTATGTGTGCTTGCACTTCCTTTATGACCTGCGATGGCAGAGCTAAAAATAACCTCAGCGTGTAAATGCCTGTTTAGGCCGGAGTGGAGTTGAAAACAGCCAGCAGTGTTGGCACAGGTTGGATTTTTCCAATGGGAGTTCCTCCTGTTTAGGGAGGTGAGTCCCGACCAACCTGTGTGTGTGTGTGTGTGTGTGTGTGTGTAAATACGTGGGTGGTTGGCTGCATATTAGAAAGCGGGGCATGCTATTATAGGTGTGTGGCCTACTAATTTAAAAAGTACAGTCTGTTCAGGACATTTATCAGTTTATCAGACATCAGTACCCTCATTGTACAAAAGAAAATAGAACAAACATGCATTTTTTCACATTTCATCAGCACCATTGTGGTTCACTATGGCACTGTACCCATAACAATTCACAGCATTGAAATGCTTGGTATTAAAATGACTTCATCTTGTATTATCTTAGTGATGTTTTCGTCTTGATCAATGCAGATGCACCATTCAACAGTATCTAATGATAACAAACTGCAGGCCTGCTTTGGGCCTCAGAGTGGGTGGACTTCCTGTCTCGGCTCCTAACTGCGGATGGTGGTTTCACCAGACTCTCTCTCTCTCTCTCTCTCTCTCTCTCTCTCTCTCTCTCTCTGCTCTCTACTGAAGTATACTTTATCACAGCAAGCTCTATAACTGAGGAGCTTCTTGTTTGCGTCGAGCCACAGGGCTTGAGGTCCTCGCCATCTTCACAGTCACTTCCCTCTGTTTTGCCAAAGAACACAGAGCAGATAAAGGCAGGGGAGTGATCCGTGTCTGCCCGACTGTGGGAAAGGCGCGGGCACAGGAACTAGAGCAGGAAAGACAAGACGATGACTTGAAAACAGAGATGTGTGTACAGGGCCGATATGAGTTTAGGAGGCTGGTAACGACAGTGATATGTTTGGATTGCAGCTACTGATAACCACTGATATCCACTATTTTTCAGCTTGACCACATCTATGCCAAGTATTTAGTGCATCATTGCCTCATGTGACATTATTTCTCACAGGCTGCAAGCTCTAAAGGGTTACATCGTCTTGAGTCAAAGCTTAAAATCTAACACAAAACTTGCAAAAAAAACATAAATTATTCATGACTTTACATTTTCTAGGGACTAACAGAGGCATTACATTTTTACATTTATTTAAGCATATGTAACATACATGCACAAAACTAAAATTAAAAAGGCCTTAAACCCAGATACAGACACCGAGGGCCCTTACTGTGACATTTATTGGACTTTTGTGGTCCACATTTCAAAAGAAATTTCAATTAAAGGGGTACTCCTGTGATTTGATAAAGAGCGAGAGCTGCAGAGGCCACCATACCCTGACCTTTAGTCGTTAGAGTGAGTCACACCCCAAAAATCCTGGATCCTACACTTCCCATCATGCAACTCGATAGCATCTTTTATTTGACCCTTGCTGTCTAGCAAACGACCACTTAAGCATAAAGTAATTTCAGCCTTTAAATAGCTTTAGAAGGATTCCTGTCAAAGTTACATGAGACTTTATACAATTGTTTTAACACGTGACAAGTAAACCGATCTTAATGTTGTGTGACACACAACGTTAAGATCGTTGTGTTGTAACACACACCAACTGACACTGAGCCTGGACCTCCTTCTAGGGTAGTTGGCAACTGGCAACCCTCCTATTACAAGCCTCACCTCGCCTAACTTGTAGGCCGCCTCTCTTCTTTAAATGTAATAGTGTTGTAATGATCTGAATTGTTATTCATTGTGATTACTTAATAATGATCCACAACTTCTCTTTTCTTTCCACAGTTAATGAGATCATCAGGAACGACCTCTCCAGCATTTCCGTGCACACTCACGCATAGACGTCCAGAAGTCTTCTGCAGCAGCACACACACACACACACATAGACACACACATAGACACACACACACACACACACACACACACCCGCACATTGGCGCACACACACACACACACACACACACACTCAAACAGCAGCAGCAACAATGGAAAAAAAGGACAAAAAAACAAAAACAACGTAGAGATCCAGATGATGAAGAATAAAGATTTGACCAGGATCTCCACACCTGACCGTCGTTGCCATCAGCTCCTCTTCACTCAAAAGACGTGCTGCATATTCACATTGACAATCACTGGCAAGCTCCATTTGAATAAACACATGAATGTTATATTTACAAAAAAAAAGGGAAGTGATATCAGGGGCAAAGTATATGACTACACTTGCCTTAATTCACAGCAGATGTTCTTTAGTGGACCAAACAGCTCAATGAGACTGATTTACTTCTATCGTTGACAAATGACAATCTTCATTTTCAAGTGTGATCTGTATGTTAATGCATGGACAAGCTAATGGGACAATAAGTGTCACGCTTCATCACTTTGGTTCATTTGTTTGTGCAGTCAGTCCGTGACAACCGAATTGGTGCCTTACAGCAGTGATACTGACAGCAAACAACAGCAGCAGTCACACACAAATGCAAATGGTTCCTTGTAACCCAAAGTGGAAGTTTTTATATGACCTTTTTGTATCATTTCAATGATTTGTTTACAGGGAAACAGAAAAAAAAAGGCTGGAAAATATATAGGGAGTATGTGAATAGATTAGAACTGTATTTTTTCTTGCTTCCTCATTATTATCTCATTGTTCATTTATACTGAATGTTATTGTATGATTCTTTTGTATAAACATGTATTTGAAAATGTACTTATGTATGCCTTATGCTTATATCATGCAGTTTGCTATTTAGCTTTCCCATTCGTCTTCCCCCTGATATGATTTGTACCATTTCTACTACCCTGCATTATGCTTTTCACCTTAGTGCCTATTTTTTACCATCCTGCCCCGGTCTTCCAGTCCTTCACATCCAAACCATGACATAATGATGCACAGACAATCAGAAAAAATATATAGAACATATCCTATGACAACAGTTCCTGGTTGCGGGGGCTTATAAAGGCAGGTATCAGAGTTTTATTCTCCCCTGGCTATAAGATAGTTGAACAATGGTATGCTTACCTGCTGAATTAAAATGAGAATACCCCTGGACAATATATATTTGTCTGTTACTTCTTGCACTGCAGGTTTGCTTGTAAATAGGCACAGGGATAATCTAAAGTATGCCACAGGCTCAGTTTTACTCGTCATTTGGGTGATTCCACTGAGGAGTTGGCAGGACTGTTACTCACTGTTGGCAATAATTGATCTGAGTAAACCAAAGGATTTTATCTTTGGTGAAATTATTGTCCAAGTTTCCTTTTTCTGACGGAGACTTTAGCGTAGAGCGGCTCCCCGTACAAAAAAAAAACAACAAAAACATTATGCACTTTACCGTAGAAACAGAGCAGATTTTCTTGCTTCCAGACCAAATATTGTAGATTGACTTCCTCCGTCGTGTCATAAACTTACTGACTTCTTCTTCCACACAGCTGCAGTCTTTTCCATGTTTATCTGTCTTTTGGAGCATGCACATCGTACTAATGGTGGGGATCATTTAGCTGACAGTAGCTTACAGTATAGCTTCCTAATACATTTTTGGACATATAGTATAATAGCATGATTAAACTGTATGAATAAGGTTTCTATTTTGTGCCTTACTCTCTTTCTTGGCTACAAGATCGTTGCAACTCTATAATGCTTTTCTGTGTAGGCACAAGGTGAAACATATTTCTTTTGAATATTAAAATATTTATGAAAAAATTAAATGTGTTTTAAGTGCATTTAATGTGTTCTCAACAATGGATTAATAAATGGCATAATGGTGACCATACATAATCTAAGTTTCAATTTTTTTGGTGTGTTTGGTCTATTTCTAAGTACATTACTGATTGTGGGAGCCTTTTTATTTGACAGTAAGAAAAAAATGTTGTTTTTTAAAATCATTATCCAAAGTATTTCTTTGTCATTTGCATGATTTATATTCTTGTGTTAACTCCAAACAATATTTTTCAGACCGGAACAAAAAAATGTGTTTCATCCCTATATTAGGCCTTATTTTAGTCAGTAATTCAGCTAGGGCTATTAATCTGAAATAATGTATTTATTCTAGTATAAGAAATATTCAATAGTTGGTAACAGATTCAGTCTTTTTTCTCACGTTTTCTCTCAATTTATGCCAAAAGCATTCTTTGACTATTGCATGCAGGGCCCATATGGCTGCCATCACTGTAACTTGGCTGAGTGATTTTCTTGTGTTATATAGCTTGACCTTAGACTGTTCCAACCTGTACCTATATCCCTAATAAAACCTGAAAAGGAGACAGTTTGACATTGACAAGAGAAGACAAAGATCTTTTTCCCCCCACACAAAACAATAATGTATCATAATTTTTATTTAATTTTACCTTCAGTTATTCACCTACAGAATTAGATTTACCTCATTATAATTAAACTGCGACATGATTGTAACTGGGTGTATTAGGTATACATCTTACAATTTTATCCTATGTATTTGCCAGCAAAGAGGGCACTTTGGGTATTTGGTCTTGTCTTCCACTTTAGTTTCAAACTGAAATACAAACAAACCTTCACTCTACTTTAGCAGGATAAACTGCAACAAGCTGCTGATATGCCAAGTACAAGCAGAGGCCTGTGTGTTTTCCGGTGAGTATTGTTAGTGGCGGCTAGTTATGAGTGAAACAGCTCCTCGCCATGGGAGCTGTGCCACGCTCCTGTGTACCACCTGCCAGTCCTCCAGACTTTTTCCATCCAGCAAAGTTATGAAGCGCCCATCCCCATAGTGACAGAAGGCAGGCCTAGGCGGTGCTCCCCTGTACAACGGTGGTAGGCCCAAAATAGCACCACTATTTACAGATGCAGTCACGCCCCTTTTTCCTGGCACCCTGTTCTCCTTACCTTAGTCTTCCTCTGACAGCGCCATACCCTTTGACACAGTGGAGAGATGACTCCAGGCCATAGTTTCCACAGAAGCAGCAGTCAAGTAGGGAGACAAAAGCAGTGGAATATCCATGATATGAACACAAATGAGGCTTCTATCTGTCTTTAAATCAAGTGGCATCTGTTGAAAGATGTATCTATTTTTGATGTTCACAGAACCTGTTTGAAATTATTTCACAGATGACAGAATTATGCATGCTCAGTGACTCATTTATAGAATATAGGCCAACGTTTGCACATTTTATATGTTTTATAAAGCATTCTGAGCTGCTCATTTGATTTCTTGCCAATAGTTAGATGATGAGATTTATACCAGTAATATCTGTAACTATCTGTTAAATATGAAGCTATGCCCAGGAGAGACTTAGCTTAGCATAAACACTGGAAATGGAGGAAAACGATAGCTTGGTTGTGTCCAGAGATTACAAAAACTACCCACCAGCATCTCTAAACAGAACATTTATGTGCTTGACTATTAATCAAATGAAAATTCTTTGTGTCAGCTACAGCATATCTGCATTATAAATCACCTGTCCTGTGTTCACCTTTAAGAGAAGATTAGCAAACCATATTTTTCTGTTTGTTTCTACTTTTTCATAAATTCCATGGGGAGTTAAAACATGGACTAAGCAGTAACATCAGCGTTCATAAGAAATCAGTTTTCAGGCTAGGTAGCTTACCAGCTGCTCAGCTGCATCACAATAAACAGCATGCAAACGTACCTGAGGTTCAGTCAGATGCTGGTGTGGATCTTATTCTTCAATACCACTAAAAATACACTCTTTGCACATGTCCGGTAAGCTACAGCACTACGACTTTGTCTCTTGTTCCCAAATCTGCTGTCAATCAAACACAGGCACTGACACACTGCTCATGCCAGCTGGAATTAAAAGGAGCATTTCTGTTATTTAGAATAACAGTATATGTGTTAAAAATCAAAAAATAAAAGACATTTGCATTATTTTTGACTACAAATAGGGATGACTAAATGTCATTTTAGTTGGACTTTAATTGGTTAGGTGCAGTGACTTCCTGTGACTTTTACTGTAAGGTCTAATTAGGAAGCTTTGCAGGTGCTGGTCGGCAGATTTTGCTACCTTTGGACAGAGCGACGCTAAGCTTAGCTAACTGTCTCCTGTCTGTGAGCAGACAACCATTAGAGTGGTATCGATCTTCTCATCTAATTTTTGGCAAGAAAGTGAAGAAGTGTATTCTCAGAAATTTCATCTATTCCCGCACAGGTGCCGTATAAATAAGCGTTTGAATGTTTGTCTTAATAAAAGTTTGAATTCAGTTTTGATTCATACTGTACAGCAGAGTTTGAATTTGAATATACATTAATACAGATCCATATGCCTACATATAGTGTTTTCATTTAGTCACAGCATAGCTCTACAGCAGCATTTGTATTTCAGTATATCAGGAAAATCGTACTTCTTATCAGATGCTGACCAGTAATTTTAATAAAAATAGTCATGCTTGCTTTTCTTATTTGACATCAGTAAATGTGTAGGTAGCTATAGACTCTTCCTCTGGTGACTCAGGCAGTGTGCAGTACAAATAATTTCTTATTATTAGATTTGTACCTTTTTCGTAACACTGAAAAAAAATGGATATTTCTCCTGCTGTGTGTTTAAAGTCTTTTTTCCATGTTTTCAATTATTCCTCAAGGAAAAAAACTAAACACGTTTTATTGAATATATGTTTGTATAAAAGTACAGTCGTCTTATGCACTCTGATGATGATTCCACTGATTGCCTGACCAAATGATTTAATTTGACTATCGATCTGACTGTCTTGCTGGCAGACGGACACACACTCAGACCACAGCATCCCTGCAGTGAAGACAACAGCACAGATGAGAAAAAAAGCAATCTCTGATCATAATGATTGCAGCGCGTGCCATTTTCTCCCCGGGGTCCAGATGCACACAGCACCTGGCAGAGGGCACGACTTAGAAGTTTCATTGTACGGATTTATAGTGTCTTTACAGCGCTGCTTCCTCCCCCCTTGAATTCCCACAGAGCCCTTGATTTGGGATTTTATAAATTGAGTGCATAGGCACAAAGCTTGAGCTCCTGCCCCTCGTCTCTCATCGGCCATCTGCAGGCAGTAAATCCTCAATATACCTCTGTTATGAAGGGCATGTTGAGAGAACCATGGGGTGGCTTTAAGAGATGCTTTAAGAGATAATTGTTCGACCATACTGAGAGACTTTGATAGTTTTGTCCTATAAGCCAGTTCTATATTTGATCTTTTTTTGGTCCTTTGAGTCAGTTTTGGATTTTTTTTTTCTCTTGAAACACGTGTCAGATGACTATAAACAGACCGTCTTATCAATTATCTTTTGGATGATAAAGAAAGAAGACGAGGACCATATGTGGGTGGATTTCAGCATGTGTTTACATGTGTTTTTCAAATCTGTTTAGGGTGGGGTTGTGGAGGCTCCACAGGTGTACACGGACCCCTTTCATAGGACTGTTTTAACATGCGACAGGACCAGCAGATGACCCGCTGACATGCTGACATGGTCACATCGTTGCGGACCCACAGACAAATCACCTTTTTAAAAGACACTTTAAGAGACCCTCAGAAAGGCAACCAGATGGGGCCTGGAAAATCTTGTGCCGTCTTTTATTCTCCATCTGTAATCATTCAGCGTGATTCGCTCTCTCTTTTGTGATGCGTGAAATGTTGTGCAAGGTTTTATAAAAATTTAGCGGCGGGACAGATGTTTGCGCTTAAGAGATGTGAAAAGTGAGAATGATCTTTAAGAGTCTGTTTATATGATCACAACACGTGAGTTCTCTATTCTGCACATCAAAGCTGATGTATTCAATATCCTTCTTTGCTTCAGCCTGAAAGCTCTATTTCTTCATCAAGAAGAAAAAAAAAACAAGACACCCCAAGCTATCATTCTCTATTGTTTGCTGTAAATGTTTCGGTACATATGCAGAATGTTTATGTTGAAGTACATTGTAGCACACATTAGGGATGCTCTTAATGGGCTACAGTAAAAGCCCTTGCTAGTCAAGAGTTCAGGCAGGTGCAGACTCTTACAGTAGATAAAGGAGCCTGGCACTGGAGATGAGTTCACGACAATCACTGTGAGGCTTTTAGACGCCTTCTCCAAGCTCAATCTTCATTTCCCCTGACACTGATTTTGCAATAAGGATCCGGAGAAAAGGGGAATGTCCATCTATTCATTTTAATGATCCCTCATTATTGACTGCTGGCAGGGAGGGGGCGGGCAAAGGTAATGATTCTCTGTCTTTGCTGGCCAATCACTCCTCTTAAAGGAATAAGACTCTAAATAAGGCCACTAATGGATGCCCAGTATGACCTAACACTGACCCCACATGCAACCCATGCAAACTGACTTCCCGACATGAAGGAGAGAGAGTTCGCTGTTTTAGTTATTTCTTTTTTTTTTTTTTTTATGGGGTTGGTTATGATTTGTCAAAATAGAAGGAGAAACTGGAATCAAAAATGTCTGTGGATATTTTAAAAAAAGGCTACAGCAAACTCAAATTATTCAGACAATAGTGTGACATTTTGGAAAAGTAGCTTACTTGCTTTTCTGCCAAGAGTGAAAAAAAAAAAATCGATACCACTGTCATTTCTGTAAGGTAAAATAAGGTTATAGCCAGCAACCAATTAGCTTAGCTTAGCATAGAGACTGGAAAAAGCTAGCCTGGCTCTGACCAGCACCTCTAAAGTCACTAACGCATTATATCTCATTTGTTTAATCTGCACAATATTCTAGATATAATCCAGCACATAACCAGCCATAAAACTAGACCATAAAACTGAAACTTATTTTTTGTGTGTGGATTAAACAAACAACATATTACTTTAATTAGACAAGGCTGAGGGTGAGTCGCACCAGCTGTTTCCTGCATGCTGGCCATAACTACATATTTAACATAGTGGTATCATTCTTCTCGTCCAAGAGAGCAAACAAGTGCTTTTCCCAAAATGTGGAACGATTCTTTTAAAAACTTTTCCCACTAATCCTTTTCAGATCCACATGTTTTTTTTGCACCCACAACATATTTATCACATATTGATTTGGGTCTCTTTAGCATATGACTATCAAAAGACTTGCAAGAAAGGGATCTTCACTTTTTAGAGCTCCAGAAAACACTGATGTATTTAATGTTTTGGCTGTTGTTCCTATTTTATATTTATAAGAAATAACATATTGTGTGTATAGCTTTTACTTTAGTGTGTATGTGTGTGTTTGTGTGGGTGTGTGTGTGTGTGTGTCTTAGTGAGTCTTAGCTGTCATAAGTCTGTCAAGGTAATGAACCCTACTTTACTGCAGCCTCCAACAGCTCTTTAAGGCATACTTCACACCACTGAAAAAATACACTCAGGTATTAGTTGTTTTGCCTGTATGGTCCACTGGATGATGGGTGGGCGGGATGTTATTAGGAGCATTCATCTACAAGGCTCCCCAAGCCATACTAGACTGAAACTGACCACAAGACAACCCTATCATCCTCAAAGATTACCTGTCTCCTGCACTGTATATGAATGTTTTATCATAAAAGCTTTTCTTTTTTGCTAAGTGCCTCCTTGAGTGTTTGCTTTTAACTTTTGATTACTTTATGTCTTGTTGTGAAGAAGAAAAAAAAGAAAAAGGCACCAGCCCATTTGAATATAATGGACTTAACGGGAAAGGTAGTCTCTTTACTTCATTGAAAGGATATATATCATGGTGGTGTAATCCAACACAGTTGGTGTGAAAAAGTTTGCACAAAGTGGTCATTTCAGTGCCTTGGAGTCGCTGAGTTTTCATCTTGACATTGTCAAAGTGGGCCAAGCAGGTGGATAGAATCAAGGGGGAAAACTGACATGACACAATCATATAAATAAAACAGTATGGCAGGCTTTGTATAGGATCCATATGTTTCCGTCTGTGAGGAAATATAGGATGTCATGCATTACAGTGTAAAAAGACTCATTTACAACCATTAAAAGGAGCCCAGTTCAGCATATTTACGTTTGATGTGGTGGATCACATCTCATTTGGCTCTTTTTATCTGTGATAGCTGAGTTTCTCTTTTATATAGTCGTGAGTCATTTAGAAGAAAAAATATTTTTCTCTCATTTGGTCTAGACGTTGAGGTTTCCAGCCCTTAGCCCCCCTCCTGCTCCTCTAGGTTTTACCAGACGTCGCGTTGTGAGAGGGGAATGGTCGATTGCATAACGGAAGGCGAGACTTGATCGTTCCTGGCCTTCTCACAAAATTCAATCATTCTCTGCATACTCCAATCCCATGACGGCCCATTAAAGAGCAGCGCGGGCTAGGATTTCCCCTCATGTGTTTTAAATTGAAATTACGGTCACAAAGTCTGCCATATGCATGAATCGAGGAAGACAAGGTGCTTGGGGAAAAGGAGATATCAGAATAGTTGGACAGAAGGAGAGAAAAAGAGAGCCAGCCAGAGAGATAAGGAAGACTGCAGTCTTCGTCGTCTCCCCCCTTCTCTCATTATGTTACTTCTGTCATCCTACCACCCACATTCACACCGGGCAGAATTTCCACCTGTCTGAATCTCAGTTCACTTGGATCATTTTGTGATGCTTAAAGGAAGTCGTTCAAGTGTTTTACTAGAGAATTTCCGAAAAACATATTAAAAATTGATTTAATCTTGAATGTTTCCCCATACTCAGATATTTAACTATCGCTAAAATCATTCCAAACAGGTCTGCAGTTTTTAAACTCAGCACACCATAAGTCATAGGAACTACGGGGAGAGATAAGGAGAATATGTGAAGCATGAGACACCAGGAGATGATGACCCCAGATGTGCTCTGAGGAACCACTGGGATCTGAATCAGACTCTGACTGGCCATGAGTTCCTCATTCCTATTTGTCCCTGTGGACCGGAGGAAGGATAAATACTCTCACATACACACATACCTGCACACACACACGCACACACACACACATAAATACACTTACATGGATAAGACACTCTCCTTGATTTAGTGAGAGGAGGATATGATGCAGACATGACCTGGGCAAACACCCCAGAGACATGCATCACTCCTACTAAACTAAGGTTGAGCAATTTGTCCACAAATAGTCCACAATATGAAGACTGAGAAATTTGTTTATGACCAGTTTTCGATCCAAATTGGCAAAGTTAAATCTGTTCGACTGATTCCTTTAGCAAATGTGTCTTCTTCAAACAAATTTCAAATCTTTTTATAGTTGAGTCCTGCAGATCAAAACTGTGGCATTACTTGAATCTTGAAGCGTGACTGCAGCTAAGATGTGCAGTAGCCTCAGTTCTTCATGAGAATCTTTTAATCATACAGTGACACCTAGTGTTAGTTTTTAATATGTGCAGGCTACCAATACTAATGAACTATTCAATGGCACATCATCTAAGGACAAGATTTTTTTGATTTTAGTTAATTTGACTGAGGTGCAAAAATATGTGGAAACAATACATACACCAATGTTTCATGATAAATTGTTTTGTATTAAAAATAAAGCCATCCATTTCTCTCAAATAGCAAACCAGAGGAATAAAATCATTTTCAGATACTGTAAAGAAAACATGGTTTTGTAACTTAAATATGATTTATATGTCACTGCCATATCAACCTATGAAGTACCTTGGAGTCACCCACTGTGGCTGCAGTTTTGAGTTTAAATTAGTTCATCTGGCCTTTTATCCAACATCTATACAAAAGCAATAGGTGTTGCATATAAAGTGCATGTATGGAATGTAGATCTATTAACGTATGGACATTGAAAAATAATTAAATGTTTCTTACAAATATTACATAATAAAATGATTCATGGATGCTATTCATTCACTGCGAGATGCAGTTAGAAATCCTTTCAAGTCCATTGTGCTCCATTTGTCATAAAAAAAAAAATCTATTGGCACATATAACCACATTTTATGAGTCTCCTTATGTCCACTATTTTTGGTGTCATGTGACCTGTATATTAACAAATACTATGAAACACACAAAACATGTCTATGTAAAAGAGTGGCTGTTAATGTGTGGATAATTATATAATAAAGGAGAGAGGACTAATTATGTGTTTTCATCTTTTTTCCTTAATTTCTCCCTTGTCTTTTTATCATACTTTCCTCTTATCCTGCATTATATTATAAATGTCTGTATAAACATCATTTGTGTGTACGTCTGAGGGATGGTGATGGTTTCAACTTCTTTCTCAATGATACCTACAATTGAAACTTCTAGAGCAGAAGTTTCTGCCCCTGTACAATCTCTACCCTTAAGGCGGGGTAAGATTAAGGGATTTTTTAAAGGATTTGAAGTATAATATACTTACTTAAGCAGTAGTTTATTTGTTTCTCCAGTTTCTCCACTCAGGTAACATATACAGAGGAAATTATACAGTTAAACAACTACATATACACACACAAAAACAACAATAATAAAAAAAAAAACACAACTCTTTTAGTGTCTCAATTTAAGGCACATTTTAAAGCCAAAAGTACCAAAAGGTCTTAGAAAAGCAACATCAATTACACCTTCACATAATGTTCAGGTAAACTGGCTTTGACCTCTGAATTCAGAAGGAAGTGAAATACACACAGATTGTCAAATGTAGGTGTCATTTTTTGATAGACAATAAATACACTATAAAACATAAATGTGCGATCTGATTCTGACAAATGCAACATCAGGGAGTGGTACGGTTGGATAGAAACACATAATGACCTCTCAGCTCTGCTGAAACAAATAGGAATAATGACTTCAGTGCTACGAAAATAAGAGCAAATGACATTGCAGTTTTGTACCGTAGTGTTTAGTCACTACATTGGACACTTGGTGTTGCAAGCATCACCTGACTTGAAAAGTCCATAAACACTAACCAATGGGAACATGGATATGGCACCAACCATGGAGCCCAACTGCACTATTGCTCCGCACCACACGAGGGCACTGTGGCCCTCATCCCTCAGGATCACCCCAATGATGACCTTCACATAGGACAATGTCAGGACAAACAGGATCCAGGTCAGCACCTACAACCATGAAGAGATGAATGAATGAATGTGGCATATAATGATCTGACACTGGTTACACAGCCATTATGACTCACATTTAAGTCATTTATATTGTTTACTCTGCTTTAGGCACTTTGTAACCCTGTTGAGAAAAACTATATCAATGATGTTGTGATACATTTAGTACAAAAGTAATGAAGAAAAGAAATAAGAATAGGATAGAAGATTTTCTTAAAACACATGCTTGTTAGCTCTTAGGATTTTTTCCTTACGTATTTTGAATCTACATTTCCTGCACTCTAAACCTTTATTTTGTAGCAGTTACATAGCAAAATGATGTTTCTTCCATAGACACCATGTTTGTTCATTTGCTGACTCCCGGCTAATCTAAAAATGAACAAAGACGAGGAGTGCAGGTGGACCTGAGGTGGGGGTGCTGAAAAAAGCCACCTGTAACGTCAACTGCAGTTTTTTTGCATTTTCGCATTGGCTTCTTCTCACAGCCACAGAGGTTGCTGCCTTATTTCTTTATGCTTCATTATGCCGACAAAAGTCACTGCTAGCAGATACATGGCGTGACATTGTAATACAAGTACAAGAGCACTATCCAATATAGACTTGAATCAACATGAATGTGGCATTGAATGCTTTCCTCAGGGAAAATAAATGCTCATTAATACGGCACAAACATGGTTTGACAGTGTTGATCTGAAAACCTGCCAGTCACGCAACACTCCTAAATCTAAACATACATGTTACAGGTTTCTTTTATAAGGTATAGCATGATCCTTATTTACAAGGCAGAACCTGAACATGCAGTCTAAATAAAACATCTTTTGTCCCAGATAATAAAAAAATTATTTTAAAAAAAAGAGCCTTACTATGACTACAGTTCCATAGGCACTGTGAACCAGCAGGGGGCAGGGACTAAGAGCAGCCATGGCCATGATGTAGGCTCCAAATCCAGTCCCAACCATGGTCAAGAAACCCATGAAGATGAGAGACCTGAAAACAAAAATTGATGCATTTGGTAAAACTGAGCTTTTCTGTTACACTGAACTTCCTTTCTTTGGTGTTTAGTGTTCAGAGATGGACTAGTTAATTAAAGTTAAATAAGTACTTTTAAGCTATGACCTCTACAAACTCTAATGTTTCATGTACTGTATATAATTGGTTCCAGTAAATAAATAATTCTTACCTTATGGGAATAAACATGGCAATAAAGCAGGCTACTGGATTAGCAACAGCTGCCATGGCAGCAGCTAGATGGTAGGCCTTGTTCCCGTAAGGCAGACAGGAGTAGGACTGGACAGAGGGCAGCACTGCGTTGGTCAGAGCATTCACCCAAGCTAACACAATAAAGATGAACAACACCTCGAGATTGTTATACGTTCCCTTCCCAAAAGAACTCTTGGCATTTTCTAGGGGGCTGATCATGGGCTTCTGTTCAGGTGTTTGGGCGCGAAGTGACAGACGTTGTTCTCTCTTCCCAGGGGCCAGATCACCACTGAAGTACAAGTCGCTCTTTCTCTCCCGAGCCACAGCTGGGTGATGGTTGAGTAGGATGAAGGCTACCATGCACACAACCATCATGGCACTGAGGAACATGAAGAAGACCTGGGCTGAGAATTTAGCTGGCTGGTAGACAGCTTCTAGCGCTCCACTGTCAACCATAGTGGCATTAACAGCCGTTTTGTTACTTGGACCAGCCAAAGTGGCATTCCGACAGTGGACTACACCAACACCTTGAATCAGAGCCACCAGTGCAGGCACCAGACCACTGAGGCCTTCACCTACGAAGTATGTGGTGAGGTACTGTGGACGCAACCGCATCATGAAAGGCAGAAAGGTAACAGAGGAGGTGCAGTCCACCACAGAGAGCAAGAAGCTTAACACTAGCAGGGGCACACTGTGCAAAGAGCCCCCTAATGCCACTGTGTGCCTCCAGAAGAAAGCCAGCAGGAATGTAGCAATGATCCCCAACCCTACAATGCAGTAGATGACCGGCCGTTCATCCAGCACTCCTCGGCGGAAGTGGTGCATCAGAGTGATGAAGAGAGGACCTATGTTGGCCATCTGGATAATCACCGTGAGGTAGGACGGTAGATACCAGCCTTCTGGGATCTCTGGTACGACCAAGGGGAGCTCCACCCACATCCCGTTGATGGCCACCCAGGAGCCCATGCCGAACAGGCACGCCAACACGTGAGTCAACAGCGACATGATGGAGTGAGGATGATGGAATGAGTTCAATCGGAAAATGCACAATCTGAAATACAGACACAAGATAGAACAGTCTTAAAATGTGAAACATTTAGAGAATTTAACTTTTTTTAATATTGCAGAAGCTGCAGGCTGATATTTTGTTCAAATCTGGAATGTGAATGTTTATTTTATTCAGCTCTATGATAAATACATTGCAACATTTACATTTAGTGTGTTATTGTTTTAGGGTTTCACAGTGTATTTTTTTGTTTGCCATGTTAAAATGCTTGTCTTTGTCTGTATTAGCAATGTTCACCATGTTCACCATCATGTAGTTTAGCATGTTAGCATGCTAGCATTTGCTTATCAGCACTAAACACAAAGCATGAGGCTGAGGGGAATCATAATTTTGCAGGTATGTATTCATGAATCAAAAAATAAAAAAGACATATTGTTGCCGCTGTGAGATCATGAAAGTTGTTTCATCATGAGTCAGTCCACCAATAGTCCACCCCAGTAGTTCTTGAGATTCCTCGGCCTGGAAAGCCACAGCGTGCCTAATTGGGTTGCTGTTTGCTAATTCATTTATCACCAGCATATTAAAATTAAAATACTGTTTCTGTAAATAAACATCACCGAGCTGAATGTTACATGTCCGTCCCTGAGAACAAAAGCATGTGGCTGGGATTGACCTTCCCAGTCTCCCCTTATACCACCCCTCACTCCCTCTGGGGTATTAGTCCTGACTTTTCACATACTGACACACTGCTCCCATAAAAAGCACCATGTGGTTGTGACATAAACAGACACATTAAAGGGGAATGATTGTGAAGCTGTGTAATAAAACAACATCACAATACTCTCTTTTCATAGGACAGAGTTACAGAAATGTTTCATGTCTAAATGACCACATTAAACACAGGAACTACTACTAAGGTTTAGTGGAAATCTTTTGACACAAGTTGTTTACCTAATTTGGACGACCCTGAAGTTGAATGAATAAATAATAATAGTAATACATAATTAAATAAAAATAAGTATCGTTTACCAAACATAGAAGAGGACGTTGTGTCAACAATGTTCAATGTATTGCAGAATTTGCAGAGTATATGTGGCTTCGTCTTCCTGCTTCTAAACCTTCTAAAATCTAAAATGGTTCAGTCATACTGTTTCATTTCCATCCCTTCATATTGCAAGGGAAGCAAATGGACAAATAGTTTAGCCTTGAGGTTCTAGCATAACTAGGAAAATCCCATAATCCTTATCCTCCACAGTTCTATAAGGTCTCAGGATATCTTACCTTGATAGTCAAGAACTCTTCTCCTCTTCCCTCTTTCCTTTCAAAAATGTCACACCATCATGTTCACAGCTGTTCCATCAGCCTCATGCAAGAGTGTGTGTATGTATTCCCTCCCCCATTTCTCCTCCACTTCCACAGTACAGTACAGTACGGGCTTACATTCTGTTTCCGTGTCTCTGCTGCACTTGACATGGGAGGGACTGCACAGCCGCACATGCTCTGCACCACCATGACACCTTGATCGGCCTACTATTGGAGGGTGGTTTCAAATTCAGCGAGCCATGTGCTCTCCGTGGTGCCTGGGCACTCAGCAATAGGAGGAAACAGAGTGGAAGGGGAGGTCTCAGTGAGAATAGCCCCTCCTTTTCCTTTTCCCTCCCCCAACCAGCACACAACTTTGTTGGTATGCCCTTCTTTAAACACAGAGGCTCCAGCATGAAAGAGAAGAGTAAAACTGCTTTTAGTTATCTACTAAATACTGAAAATATCACACTGACTTTCGTTCTCTTCCTGTCTCAGTTTATTTCTTACGCTCTGCTGGAGCCTCTATCGGCTGCTCACTGTGCCAGTAGTGTATCGTATTGTTCGTTATTTGCAACTCCAGTTTCACAATCATGTTTCGTATGAGCAGAAGTACTCTGATCTGAAAAGACCAGTTTGTCAAGTACACAAAGAGCAATGCAACTTCCTATTTAAATCAGCTGAAAGGAAAACACAAACAGTACACAACGTGAGTGTGTGTTTTCAGGGCTGGGTCGGATTATTTTGAAAGATTGCCAGTTAGTAATTAGTCTCTCTAATCTCTTTAAACATTGCATGTGGATGTTCTTGTTTTGCACATTCCTGAAGTTGCAGTGATGGTGGTATTAACAGGAATGGAAGGAGCTAAGATGAATCTTCCATTTTGGCTCAACAACTGTTCTTTTTTCCCCCCACCAGGCCCACCACAAAGGCGAGGACTTCTGTAATAAGCTCCATACATCAGACCAGATAGATAGAGATTTGGTTATCATAAAAAATGATTCAAAATTTTAAAATTGCCATGCTTTAGACATAAACAAAAATGTAATCAAGTAATCTTTGACAATGCAACTGTAATCTAATTACTTTTTCTTTTTTTTCAAATGTAATCTGCGCTTTGTGATCTGATTATGTAATAATTTTCAAATGTAATCTGCGCTTTGTGATCTGATTATGTAATAATGATTGTTCTTCAGGGCTTCTGGTAGCCTCCTTCAAGCACCTTCTTCAATATACCCTCCAAGCAGCTCAGTGAGATGGCTGCCGGCTACCCTAACTGCTGCAGATGAACTTCCTGCCATTATAGCTACCCGGGATGCTTTTATTACCTAATTCCATGATAGCAAGGATATAAATGAGAAGCCCAGCCTTGAGGAGGACCCACAACCCATCACCAGAGAACTGGAGGCAGTGATTTCAGCATCATCATTTGAGTTTTGGATGAGCTGGCCATCAGTGTGGCTGACACAAAGCACAATGCTAGCAGTGTACCTCTAAGGATGACAATGTTGGTCAGTCTAGACTTGAATAACATGGTTGCAATCACATGGCTGGCATTCAATTTGGTACAGACATTCACGATCAATAGAGGATAAATCGGCAGACTTTGGTGCCTTTAATGTCAACATGAGGTTGACCAAATTTTTGAGTCCTGACAAGTCCTAACAACTTGAATTAGCATAGAGTGCACAAAGGGTTGAATTGTAAGAACTTCAGTGATCCTTTAAATTTTCATTTTAAATTTTCATCTTATATCACCATCAGGTCAAAATGATTAATACTATTTTATTGAATGGCACTGACTTAACCACAAATATATAAATAAATCAGAATGCCTTTCTGCAAGCTCACATGAATCTGTGATAATATTGTCCACGCAGTCAAAGCAGTAGCTGTTATCAAGGCTGACAGCAAGAAATAGGACTGAGAGCAGCCTGGACAAGGTTGGGAATGTAGGAGGAATGAGTTTAATTGCAGATTGCTGCAGAATGTTAATTTTATTTTATATTTTAACTTTGCACTTTTAATAAGTGAAAACTAAATTATGTTTATTATATCAAGTATGTTTGATGTATAGTAAGTGCCATTGAACACACATATTGCATAGTGTTTTGTTTTTTTTACAGAGGTGGACGAGCTGAGTTGGAAAAGGACAGTTGCTAAGGACAGGCAAAACAGCCCAGTGGAAATCTGTCAGACCACTTTCCAAAACTCTAAACTAGGCTCTTTTCCATGGGACAAATTTCCCTATTATAAGATTACACAACATAAAACACTTTAAACTGTCTTAAATCACTTTCAGCATCTGAAATTACTTCCATTTATCTTTCCAAATTAGACAAGATACCACCTACCTGCTTGTGGGAATGGAAGCACAGAGTCTGTTCTGTTGAGAGGTCACACGAGTGCAGCGGAAAGTGAGCCAAGGGTTGCTCTGTTCACATGTCTAACGCCACGGTGGCCTTGTGATGTTTCTGTCTGTATAGTGTGCATGCACATTGAGTTGAGAGCTTTGTACTTTACGACTCCGGATCTCTGAATCTGGGTCATGTGACAGCAGAGGGCTGAACCAGGGGTCCAGATTGGGAACCAAAACATGGTCGGGCGGAGGAAGGGAATGAGGACAGAGAGATGAAAGAAAAGGATAGAGGATGGATGGAGGAAAGGTACACATGAAGGTTCTCCCCATTATAGTTTGAACCCCTGGGTGAAACTGGGCAAAGTAAAGTTGCAGGTTACAGTGTGTCAGAAGAGGAGGTCAGTGAGGTAGGAGGAGGCTTTGTAGATGATAAGGAAACCTTTTAACTGTATTTTATGTTGAATGTGAAGCCCTATGGAAGCTTTGAAGGACTGGGGTCAGGATCTTGTGTGCACAACTGGGTGACAAGTGAACAGAGCTAAGTTTTAGATCTACTGTAGATTGTTCTGGTTGATGTGTGTTGTACTGAATGCTGTTGGAGTAGCATTCGAGTTGTGAGGTCATGAAGGCGTGGATGAGGATGATGATTCAGCAGCTGAGATGAAGGACTGGTGTGGGTGCAGCTTAACCAACCAGAAGATGACTTTGGACAGCTCTCTGTGCTTTCGAGTGGGTGTTTGGTCGGGGTCAGCCTGGCTTTGTTCAGCACAAATTCCAGCCAAAATGAACGACCCCTGTTGAGCACCAACTTTGTGGTATTTTTGCACCCACATCCACACTGACTGGTACTACATGTTCCCTTCCTGAATAATAACAATTCTTTTGAGGGTTTTGACAGTAAAGCAAATTACTTTTGATACAGTCAATAAAAATGATTTGAGCTTTCCTGGATGTGGGATTAAGGTGACTGTTGCGTTATTAACAACTTTAAATTGTGGGATGTTTGTTACCAAATGTCAATTAAAATCTCTGTTCTTTCCTGTCCCAATTATATTTATGTTAAACTTATTCATACAAGTAAACACTTAAAGCTTTCACTCTGATTTGTTGTTTGTAAATTGACCAAATTTTGATGTTTTAAGTTATACACCACGTTTAGCAAAGTTCACTTTAAATGACATCAAATGTGTCTGTGTGAGATCAATCACTCGAGGGGCTCTAACTGGCAACCGATGCCAGTTTATGTTGAAATATAACTTTTATTAAATACAGTGGAAATGAAATGTCAGCAGCTCAGTTTGGTGAACTATTCCACCTACTGAAAAGTGACAACATGTCATAACATTCAGCTTTGCAGCTTCTCACAATTTTTTGCATTATGCAAAAGAAATTTGAGAAATGTTACTTCACCTACTCCCTGCTGTGATGTGGGTAGTTTCAGTGCCTGTCCTGATGTGATACAAATAACACTTTCACATTTTGTTCATCTTATTTTTCACTGAATTGTAGTTTTTATTTGGAAAGTTTTGGGTCTGCAGTTTAATCACAAAAGGAATTTTAAATTTGCATTCAAAGTAATTTGGTGAGAGACTGGGTTCTGTATTTGCCA
>NC_040023.1:25023300-25043970 GCF_000972845.2 Larimichthys crocea
CCATACTACTCACTTCAAATAAAGCCAAAATCAGATGATGTTTTTATGGTATGAAGAAACATGGGCTCCTCTGGGAGAATGGTGTTTATCCCTCCAGCAGAGATCATCAGACCTGGAGAATCTTTGCCAAAGTTGTGTTGAAGCTGTTCTGGCTAATTGATGAGGTCCAACACTTTACAAAACATTATGTTGCTCTTCTTTTTTTTAGAATGTGTATGAAGTGTTCAAACATACATACAGAATACATGTATTGTCTGGCTGTAGCATGATATGACTTCATACATTATAGGTGTGTGTATTTGTGAGCAAAAGACACTAATGTCCAATCACAGGACAGTGTTGTTTTGATTAAACCTCAGGACTGTACAGGGTCTCCTGTGACCTGCAGTCATGGTGAATGTTTGTGTAGAAGTACAATACTCTGCTTTCTTTCTCAAAACTGCTGTGCCCTCTGTTTGAACAAATATGTCTGTGTTTTTGGTACGACATGTACGGCACAAAGATTCACATGTTAGACATCAACAGGAGGGCAGCTGGAGCTGTGGAACCACAGATGAAATTTCACCTGACCTTTATCCTTATTTATTTTTCAGAATGTGTGCCACGATATATTATATATATATTTTGGCTAATTGCTATATCAACTTTAACATTTCATTAGGCTGCTGTTGTTACTGATGTATCTCAAAAGACAATGTGAAAACAATCTGTCACTCGTAGTGACAAACCTACAGAGAATATGACCTGAATTTCCAGTGCTTTAGCTTCTTGTTCAGCCGTCAGCTGCAACTTTACTGTTCTAGTTATGTCAGGACTCATTTTTGATCACAGCAGGCAGTTGTTTTCACTAAAAAGACACCTGCCCACAGATAGCGACCAGCTGATGAACATAATGGAGTGGTGTACAAACCAAAGGAGTTGGTGGAGACCAAAGACAGAGTTAGAAGAGATAAAGGATAAATTTTGGACTTACCTTCACCAGGTGACCAGAAACATGATGCCAAATGAATGACAATGTTGCTCTATAACTGCCGGATGAGTAAAGAAGCAACTGTTTTACTAAGAAATTTACCATCAGCTTAAAAGGTGACATGTCAAGTGTTATTAACAGCATAAGGAAATTCACATACATGATTATATTAGTTCACCAAACTAACCGAATACACATAGCGTGTTATAAATAAACTCGCCATTTGGCTTGTCAATCTGCAGAAAGCCTGTTTGTGTGATGATTTTATAGATTTTATTACAAAAAGCTTTATTTTTATACAAGTGGACATAAAATTATTAGTGACATTGATCTACAGTTTCTCTAAATTAGACATCAGAATGAGTGCTGGGTATAGAAACATTTACAGTACAGAAAGATTAGGGTGCATAGCAATAGAAGTGAAATCTGGCTATTGTATTTTTTTTACAGTACAGTAAATGTTTAACCTTCTCCAACATAAACACATTGAGGCCAACAGGAAAAGGTATTTTATCATGTAAAAACTTTTTTTTTTACTTTAAAAAATCCTGCATAGACCAAATGCAATTCGATACAGGAGCTACTGTCTTCAAGCTCAGGTAGATCTAGTACAAACATACACATACAAATACAGTAACTTTACACTGCTGATAGCATACTGTAAATAATGAAACCAGAGTGAAGGCTAGACACTGCAATGTTGCAGTAGACTGATGGTGGAGCTGCAGTTGGTTTTCTCTCAGGGTAAATGTATTTCAGTATTTCTTGCTGAAATAATTCATATTGGTATCTTCAGGATCATGAATAAACCCGAGGGTCTCTTACTTGTGTCTTTGAAAACAGAATCATAAAATCAAGAACAAAGGAAAGATTTCTGAATGATTGGAGGTCAGAGAAAAACTAACAACATCGAAAAACAAAAAAATAAAAATATACTGCTTTTGGTAAAAGACTCTGGAAAGGAAAACAAGGAAATTTTAGGTAGATTTCACTGAAAAAGACTACTCTGTTCAACCAGACATCACCTCCAGTGCATTCTCATGTAAAATGAATTCTTCAAACGCCAAATCTCCCCACTTATCTACAGTAGTTGGACACAGAAAAGTGCATTTTTATGAAAAGAATGTGCTAAACAAAACTTCCCCAGGATGTACAGTTATAAAGAAAAACAAAACATCTACATTTTCACAGTAATGTTCCATAGAAATACATATATCCAAAAGACAAAACCAATCCTGAGAAAATAATCTCTACAAATAAACAATGTCGTACTTCAGTGCATTGTTTGTTACACAATCTCCAGTGTTTAAAACATCCTTACAATAAAGAACAATAAAAAATACATAATTATCTGAAAACATGGTGTCAAAAAAGGTAAAAGACAAAAACAGTGTGGCCCTGCCAACAATGTCATCTTCATGGAATGAAATCAAAACAAAATATCACAAAGTTGAAGGACAGCATACTGTATCCTTCACATACTGTACTCGTGGTTTTGGTATATGTATTTTTTGGACACTAGTTGGGGCAGTCAGACAGTACAACACCTTTACATACCATGTATAATATGTCACCACATTACTGGCTGTGACATTATTCTCTCTCAGGTTCTGTTACCGTCTGACTTTGCTCATCATTACAACCAAAAAAGAACAACAAGCTGGAACAAAAACAAAATCTGATGTAAGCAAGGCTCTCAAGGCTATCATGCAATAAGCGTCCATGCAGAACTTTTCAATTCCTACTCTCTAACGCAATCAGATACTACTGTATGAAATGCAACAGGGGACAAGAACATCTTTGTCTTGCATCTGGACTAACCTCCACACCGAGAAGACATAATCTTCACGCAGATTTCTCAAAGACCCTTGAGCATGACTTCTAATCACCTTTGCTGACCTTTTTTCTGTCAGTGTCGCCTTTTCAGATGTGATGCATCGCTTTTTGGCCCCTCTATCACGTTACTTCTGCTTATCACTATGTTTCGGGGAGGGAGCCCCAAGGCTGTGTTTGGATTCAGCACTGTAGCATACACATGGTGCTCAGGGGTGGAGGTAATCATGTGGGTAACCTCTCAGCTTCATCTAAAGGGATGAAAACAGACAGAGTAGAGTTTTAACTTTATTTGCCCAATGGAAGAAAATGTCATTCTGAAGGCTTCATGATTTAGTACATTTCCATCAAAATAAGTGAGGCTAAGTGATGGTGAGGTGTAAGCGATTGGCTGACCTGATGGTGAGGGAGAATTGTCATCTCCTGTTGTGACAAACTGTAGATCAGACCCCAAAGCAGCGATGGAGCTCCTGGGACGAATGCAACGGTCACCTGAGAAACTTCTGCGGAGTAACGCCTAAAGCAAAACATTGATGAGTAAATAAAAAAGTTATATGCATGTAAAGATATACTTACTAACCAAAGGACACAATGGCATGCGTGGTCATGATATTTTGACATTTAACAAAAAACAGGATGTTGCTGCAGCCAGTTGTAACAGCAACTTTGTCTTGCCTTGCGTGTCATGGGGCTTGTGGGAGCGGAGGCACTGCTGTAGAGGCTGAGGCTTGAGTTGGACCTGCTGACAGTCAAACCCTTAGACGAGCTTCCTGCAGGAGACAAGTACTTCTCCTTGATCTTCAGGTTGGTTCTGCCTTTCACTGTTGGTTACACAGCAGGAGAATTTAACAGAACACAGTAAGAAAACATATAATTTATAGCAGCCGCTCCTCTAATGGCAGCCAGTAGATACTGTCTCCATAAGTAATTAATGCAAGTCACACCAGATGCTGAAGACATCCTAGAGTAAAGCACTGACCTCTGCAGGGGTCATTCTTGACCAGGAACTCATCCAGAGCAGTCCAACCTCCTCCCACTCTGACCATTAATGTGCTACGCAGGATACGAACCATCCGCAACTGCTGGGAATCTCCAAACTGCAGCAAAAAGACAAAATATGTATAGCAAGATATAGTTTTTCAAGCATTTCATTGATCCTGCATCTTCACACTGCATTTCCAAAATGTCATGATGTTTCTGTAGGCCAATGGTATATCATATATTTCTTCAAAACAAAGCAGAAATGTTAACCACATCACTTCCTGTGTAGAATCTAAAAGCAATAGCTGATTTCATATTTTTTTTATCACTCTCTATAAAAATGACTCACCCTGTATCTATTGGCACTTATTTGCTCCACTTGGAACCTCTTGGGACAGTTACACTGTGACACCTGTCGACTCACCTAAACAAGGCAAAGTAATGAGATGTCAGTGATGTCAGATGTCTGTCAGTAAGTATAACAGTAAGTGTCACAATAAATCAACCACTCAATGAGACATCAACCAATGAGACAAACTGAACTTGTTGTGTTTTCTGTTCATACCTCTTCGTTGATTTGATCTGCATCCAGTGTTTTCCTGTACGGATCTCTGCTCGGGTGAAGTGCACTGACAAACTCATAGTAGTCAATGAAGCCGTCACTGTTCATGTCGAAGATGTTTGCTACTGCATTCATCTCCAGAGAGTTGGTAGGAAATTCTACAACAGAGAGGTGAAGAGCCAAGTTTCTTTTACACTTTTCAAGTTTTGATATCCATACAAAGATATATTTTTGGTTTTATGGACCAAAAAACATGTTAATATAGTTTTACATCTCCTCTTTCACGTTCTACAACTTGCATAGTGTGGGTAAGCACACATTGTTTAAAATTGAAAATTGTCATGAACACCAAAACTGGGTCTCACTGGAAGCGAGGACATAATCAATGAACTCCTTCTGGCTGATGCGTCCGTCCTGGTCCCGGTCGATGCTGCGGAACACGTCTAAGATCCGTGACTTCAAATGACTAATCCACTGTATGTAACGCTTTCTCCAAATATTGAAGTCGAAATTTGCAAATTCTTCCATCTGTCCAGAAATGCAAAATATCACATGATTATTAAAGTAAAGTTTAGCTCAAAGGACTGTATTGATCAGCTGTAATTTTAAAAGTACAATCACCTCTTTGAGTGCTTGCTGGTGTTGTTCCAGATGTTTTTGTCTAGCCACAGCCAGGAGCCAAAGTTTCTGCCACTGACTGACCAGCTGACTGAGCTCCGGGGTCTGGGGGTCAAGGTGCTCCAGGGGAATGGGTACAGCAGGCTGCATCTTCATAGTGCTCCTCCTCTCTGTACAGAGAAACAGCAACACTGGCTTCAGCTTGGGCAAATCATTTCTTTTTACCCATCATTGGCTGTGAGACAGTCATCAAGGTGTCAATAATAACTATACTGTTTTTATGGTGGCTTACTTGTGATGGGCCGTTTGCTGGGGGAAAGTTGCTGTTTAGAAATGCTCTTGTGTTTGCAGGACTTTGTGGCAAGTTCTACCTCTGGAAACTTTTTATTCAACTCCTCCATAAATACCTGCAGAGAGGAATAATCAGTGATTATCTGGAAGAGCAAAGACACTTCTTAATGTTCTGTAAGTGGTCAAGCCGCTGGCTACACCAGGAGCCCAGAAACACTGCATATTGCCCGAAAGGCTGAACGATAGATGGATAGATAAGTTCCAAGATTGCAGTAAGCTTAACTACTATGAAAGCACGTAGTTGTAGTATTCTCTAGGCCACCAGAAGCAGCAAGATACCAACCCAGACTCTTTGACATTAGTTGTCATGCAATAAGTCTTGATGTTAATGAGAATATCAGCCCGCTATAACGAGGTGATCACCAGAAAACATCTGTTACTGGGAGGCCCCAGACTGGAAAGACCAGACATCCAACTGCCAGTAAACACAGCAGGTGGATTCAACAAACACATAATTCACACAGCAGGTTGTCACACACGACCTTTTGAATAAAGATTAAATAGACACCATGTCCGGAAACAGCAGATAAATTGCACTGTAGGTAGTCACTAAGGTGTGCAGCGGCAAGTGGTGTGTTTCAAAGACGCATCCCGACCATTCCCCAGTAAGCATTTAACAGAGAAGTTAATGAAACGGTATAGCAGGTAGCTCATAGAACAGATAAAAATATTACTGTGTGCTGCTCGATCAGTTCTTGGTTCTGCTCGGTGGTCTCAGCAGGAGGCTCTTGGTCTCTGAGGCTGAGAGCTTCCTCTGCTGAGGAGATCCAGTCCAGCAGCCTCTGGACTTCCTCTCTCTCTGCCTCCAGCGCTGCCAAGTTGGTCTGAATCTTTTGGCCCTGTTGCTGAGCCCAGGTCTGAACCTGATTTAGAAAACAAGGAGGGCGAGGGATTAACACATACAGTGTTGACAGTGTCTTAGAGTTTAGAAATAGCTCAAGATATTGAAACAGTGCCTCTGAAACACAATTATAACCATCATAATGACATTTATGTATTCATCGTGTATTTAGTCTCTGGGGTAAAAAAAAAAAGAAATTGCTTTTGCTCATCATGCTGATACGCACCTCCTCATAACGGGTCTTGGTTACACTGATCCAAGATTTTAGGGTGATTATGGAGTCCGGGTGACAGGAGGCCAGGATCTCTTCACCTAGACAATGGATGTTCTGTAGATCCATCGCCTGAGCCTGCAAGGCACCCATCGATTCCTTTACAGGGGCAGGAAAAAAGGATTTATTCAGCGATTTAACCATTGAAACACAATTTACATATGTAGTTTATTGCTATTTCCTTTTAGAGATGTGAGATGTTTGTGGTCGAACTAATAATCATAGCATCTGTCCTTTAACCAGTTGAATGGGTTCAAGCACAAATGTGAGTATCCCCCCTGCTGAACTACCCTTGATAATACTAAATCCTTATCGGCGACCAACTTGTTGTTTTGAAGCAGACCTTGACCTTTGACCTCCCCAGAAGCAGAAAAATGTATTTCCCTATGGGGAGAGATAGAGTATCATGTTATACTGACCATGTGTTGTCTGCGGAAAGCAAGCAGAGCCTCCTCCTCCTCTGGTATCACCCCATACTTCAGTATCCTCTCTGCCTCAGTGAGCCGTTCCATGAAAGAGTGGACAAGGCCATCAAACTTTTCAGCCTAAAGAGAACAAAGAAAGATTAAGATAAAGGCTGGTCTTTTTTATTAATAATCACAGCTTCTGTTTTTTTTTGCTTATGAATACAGCTTCCTGCAATCTGAATTTCATGTATGGGTTTCTTTTCATATAAGGAAATTTTGATTAAACTTAAAACTACTGTCCATGCAATGTATTGCATATTACCATCTTCAGTTCAAAACTTTAGGTATCATGATTAAAACTGCCTTATTATCTGTAGGAACTACCTGCTGGAGTGCAGCCTCCAGTCGGTCTTGCTTGCTGACTGACAGTTTGCACACAGCCTCCCAGCGGCCCTCCAGCTCATCCATCTGCTCCTGCAGCCAGTGAGCGTCAGCTGTGCTGCTCCTGGTCAGATCCCTCACAGAGCGCTTCAGGGTCCTAATGCATCCGGCTCGCTTCCCTAACTCCTTTTGGAAGGCCTAGAAGAAAGAAAATCCGCTGATGAAACTGCAGTTTCACTCTGAGGGTTGTGAAGAAACTAGCACAAAATATGCAAAGTCAGCAACTAAGATCAATAGTCCAATCAGACTCCATTGGAAACTTCATCGTGAGAGTGAGTTTACCAATCATTTACCCATCATTTGTGTTTCTATTGTGGTTTCTACCTGGGTTATTGAGGCCACACATTAAAATCCATGATAGTTGTTGTACCTTGTGTTTGTCTATCAGGTTGTGCACCATGTCTTTGTCTCCACCAACAGGAACATCCTCAGCTAGTTGGGGCTCCGCTCTGTACAGCCAGTCATTCAGGGCCTGGAGAGCATCGGTGAATCTACCTGAGAACAGCAGCGCTTCCTCCAGCTTGTGTTGTCTGAGAGAAGCAGACCAGAATTTTAGGTGAATTTCCCAGATCAGATTTTTATCAAGGCTTGGTAGACATTTAAATGTGTCCCTATCAGCTGTATCGTACCTCTCCATAGACTTGCCAGTGATGGTGTCCCACGTGTCTTTGAGTTCAGCCAGTAGATTTTCCAGATGTTGTCTATCGTGGCCGGTTTGAGCTCTTTCGTGAAGGCTACGTCCGTTCTTTGACGTAGCTTCGTACATGGGCCTCTTTGACCTCAGCAGTTTTTGGAATTCCTGATTAAAAAAGTAAGTCATGAGTGAAGATGTTCATAAATATGTGACATATAAACCAAGTTGTATCCATTGTGAGGTCTACTGCACCTTCTGCTCAGTCAGTTGTTGTTTAATCTCGTCGTGGGACACAGCAATCTCTTTGTGTGTATCTAATGTCTGTTCTACCTCCGTCATCCAGTCCACCAGCAGGCGCCATGATTCATTAAACTGAAACATGAGAAATAAAGACAGATATTACACAAAGGTTCCTCTTAAGTCAAACTTAAGGTGCACATAAGGTTTAAATGGGAGTTGATATCGTGGCATACCTGTTTGGCACTCTTTCTGACCTCCTCCAGCATCCTGCCTCTTTCTGACGTGCGCTGCTGTAGTTTTTTGTAGCGATCCTGGACAGCCATGATCAGGTTATGAATGACATCACAGTCTTCCTTCCTGCTCAGCTCTGTGAGTCTACGGGCTGTGTTTTCCACTGTGCTCTTCTTCTCACCGTGACCGTTCACCTCATTCAGCAGTGTCTGTACGAAAAGTATTTCATGAACCAAAAGTGATACTTTCAAATGTGTACGTGACTCTGGATGTGAAGCAGACAGACGGCAGGTATAAAAAGACTTACTCTGTGGTCCTGCAGCTGATTACAAACTGTGTCCAGAACAAAGCTGGGAGCAGGAAGAAGCCCAATAGACTCTTCACACTTGCTCATCTTAGTGAGAAGTTCCTGGACGTTACTGTGGAACTCCTTGGCCAGACTCAGTCCTTCTGTAAGCTTTGCCTGTGGGAACAGTAAATACTCAATACAATATAATCAAGCACTAAACTATAGATAAATTAGAAACATGACACTGAAGAGTTAAATAACCTTTCGCTCCTGGACTTTGCTGTAAACAGAAGCCCATTTCTGTTCAAGAATAGACAAGCTGTGTTCGGTGCTCGACCCCCGGACAACATTGCTGCTCTCCAGCATCCTGTAAATGGCATTCTTCACATCTGTGTAGGAGTGGAGCTTTGACTCCATCTCATTGCACAACTCCTTTGTGGGTGAAAGGTAGAAACACAGTCAGTTTGTAGGAAAGAAATTGTTTTCGACTGTGTTACAAGCTTTTCATTTCTTCCATATCTCTTTATTTTGACAGTTAAAAGTCTGGCTCGTTTTACCAAATGTGCATTCAGCCTTTCACTGGCAGAGTCCGGCATACTCCACATGGTTTTAGAAGAGGACAGCCTCATGTCTGTGTTCTCCAGCCACTGAAGGAGATCCTGAATCTCCATTGTCACATCTTGTACCTGCAGCACAAACAACAGAATGAACTCAAGAGGCCACAACATGCTTGAATGGTCACCTTTACAAATAACCACAAGAGGGCGCCATGATAAACTGTTAATGAAGAAGAACGTGTTAATTATGATGACTTTTACTATTTGTGCAGGTAACAAATGTTCTCTTCGACTTTTGTTGCAACAAAATAATAGATCTGTTTTTCTCTCTTCACCTGACTCAGTCTGTTCTCTAATTCCAGCTGTCTGCGTTCAGTCTCACAGCGGACAAACTCCCAGCTTTCATTGAGTTGCTCCAACCGAGACTGCAGACCATGCGGGCTGTCCCCGGACCCAACCTCCAGCAGCCCCCTGCCTGCCTGGTTCAGGGACTCCATCGTGCGGACATGGGACATGACATCATTGCGCAAGACCTTGGAGAGGGAAGAAGCATTCGAGGTCAGAGATTTATCGCGTCATCAACGTCTGTGTGACTGGAGGTGTGAGGAGCTCAGTGTATTTTGGTCTTAGTTGTGTCTGGCAGTATTGATGTCAGACAATTCTAGCAGTATGTTGCTCTGAAGTGATGGTGAAGTGTTCAAGGTTAAGTGTTATCTAGCAGATAAAGCAACAGCTCTGTGAGAAGGTTAACAGTTCCAGAGTTTTCTGATATCTTCAAATCCTGAAAGAGCTGTGTTACTATATACCACAGCTGTAAAAGAAATGGCTTGTTTTGACATGCTACTCACTATACATCATTGTATTTTGGACACAACCAACCTTGTGTTTGGCCAGCTCTATTTCACAGGCCTGCAGGTCGATGCTGATTGGCTGGCTGCCCTGTAGCTGTTCAGCGGTCCGGGAAAGCCATGTGTGCAGCTCATCCATTGTGTTTTGGAACTGACCCAGACCCAGCAGAGCACACTCCAGCTGATGCTGTTGGCAGCACAGAAAAAAAAGTCAAATATATAATTTTGTTTACAGTATATTCTGGCTGAATGTTTCTATGAGCCTGTGCATATAATGGATCACAGTTACGTTCTTATATTAATATTACATAACCATATCTACACATTCTCACCTGTCTGCCGACAGTCTCTGACTCCAGGCCATCCCAGCGCAGTCTGAAGTCACACAGCGGTGAGACGGAGCCTGGACGCTCCGAGCCCGGAGACAGCCGGCACACAAAGCGATGGTTCAGACTTTCTATCTCGATTTTCTTCTGGTAAAGTTCTCGCTTAAATTCCTGAAGAAAGAATAAAGACAGAATATATGTTTAATGTTAGATTAGCTATACTCATGACTGATATGTTTTATTACACATACTTATTGAGAAGAACTCACAAGCATATGAACTCACCTTAAGATCACATAGCTGCTCTTTGACTGATTCCAGGTCGGTTCCTACCATAAACTCTTCAGTCGATCTCAGCTCAGCTGACTTCAACCACTCAAAAAGACCCTGTTAGTGAGACAATAACAGTGATGAGAGCGTGCATTAAAGCACAATCAATTACATACTGTACAATCACTCGCAAGATGTTTTGTTCTCAACTGCCCAAAAAATCGAACCCTGCTGCTCTGTACAGTTGGATACATCTCACATAGTTTTCTTTTGAATCTGTCTCACACAGTTTGCACCATTAAACTCATTTGCCTTTGGCAGAGGACTGCACAGTCTGCCAGTCATTCATAAGTAAAGCTACAGGAGGTAAGAGTCTGAACTTTACAACTGCAACAGTATAAAAGAGCAGCTTTGTCTTTGGCAGGATGCCAAAACACTGCATGAGTTAGACAGTCTTGCCCAAAGTTGGATACGGCATACTGACCATGGAATATGTATTAGTATAGTATATACTTTATATAGGCGCACACCTGCATAGTGTCTTGATAATGTAGTGCCATCTGCAAGGACTCCTCCAGCTTTTTGTGACATTCGTTCCACAGTTTGCTCAAGTTGTTCCACGTGCAATACAGCTTTAAAATGACAAAAAGACGAGGTGATTAGCCAAGACGCCATTGTGCGTTAAAAAGGATTTTATTTAGATTTATTTCTTACTTCATCTAGGCTCTTTGTGACATCTGGTTTGTCTGTATCCCCACATGCTGACATCAGATCCATTCCCAAAACGCCAAGAGTGTCCAGATCTCCCTGTAAACTGTCAATATCCTCCCTGAGAGTCTTTAAATTGAAAGGATGGAAAAGGTTAGATAGTGTCTTATTTACAACAATGTGGTTTTCGCATGCATGATTTCTTAAGAGCTTCCAGACAAACCTGCATGGTTTCAAGGCTCTGGCGGATTGTTTCAGAGTCTCTACAACTCGCGTTGAGATCCAAAACTGCCTGCTGAGCATCACTGAGAGCAAGCGTGACATCACTGACATCGCTCCAGAACTTTAAGGCCAGATCCAAAAGTTTTAGGAGCCAGCTTTCCCTCTCCTGGGCCTGAGTATTCGTCTCATCCCACATCTGTAACAATCTTGAGACTCGCTCCTGGATTGCTACAATCACGAAGATATAACAGGAGTATTGCTTAGAACTGGCCCTTTTCCCACAGTACAGTAAATAACGTTGCTATTTGTGGCCCCTGTGTGTACGAAGACAGAGCTCTATACAAACAAGATCACATTACCTGTTCCAACAGATCCATCACCAGCTGCTTGGGTGTTGGCCAGCAGCTCATCTGCCTGTGTTTTGACACTGCCAAGGCCCAGCTCCAGCTTGGACAGCTCAGCCAGGGTGCGCTTGTTGTCCTGCAGCTGCTCCTGGATCCTTGGGGTGAGGCCTTGAAGAGAGCTGGGAGTCTGTAAGCGGCTGCGCAGGCGGTCAAGACTCTCTCTGATAAGCGTCATCCTCTCATTCAGCTACAAGAAAAGATATGAAGTTGGGCGCTTGTGTATTTGTGATATATCGCAAAGTGTAGGGCTGTTTATACATTTCAGTTCTTACCTGCGTGAATCGAGGCAAAGACTCTTCCAGCAGATTAGCGGTCTCCCTGACCCGATCTCTGATGGCACTATGCTGCGCCTCAGCCTCTGTAGCCTTTCGACAGAACTCATCTCCCTGAATGGGGTTCAGTTCTGACAAGCGTTTTGCTAGAGCACATAAGCGTACAATCAAGGGTCGGTGTTCTGCTATAGACTCCCTCAAACCCTGAGGAGAAGAGAGATCAAAAAAGAAAGGTTTAATAACAGTGTGAGCAGGAGACCTAACCCTAACCCTAACCCTTTTCAGAAAGAACCTGATTTTAGTTTTAATCCCTTAAACGGAAGGACAAGGTTGAAAGAAACCACACTGTCTCACTTTTCATGGCATACCTGACAAAACTGATATGCCATTATGGGAAAAGTTACCCTGTCAGGAAGTAGATTACATTAATGAACTGTGCTTGAACAGAACAGCTCAGTGGAAAATGGTGTCAGACTGCAAAGTATAAAAGGACTTCTTTGTTGAACTTGACAAAAAGGAGATGATAAAAAAAAAGGGAAATGCTGGCACTCTAATGTGGGGAGGCAGGTTTCTTCTACCTGTAAGAGGTCTTGTTGTTCCCGAAATGCCTCATAGCTAATTGTGCTCAGGGAGAGCTGGCCAATTAGGGTTTGAGTTTCTTCAAGCCAGGGCGAAACCTCAGCGAGGCCCTCTGAGAACTGGAGGAGGAGCGACTGAGCATGCTCAAGCTGCAGGACCACATGGGAATTGGTGGCTGAGGTGGTGTTGCATTGTTCCTGTAAGGCCTCTAAAGGGGTCTGCATGGAGAGGTGAGAGAGAGTAAAATGAAGGAATTAGACATTTGAACATGCTTTCAAATTAAAAGCACATTTATGGTCAAGTTAAATGAAATGAATACCCGTAAATCTCCTGTTTCTCCTTCATCACTGTATGTCAGCAAGATTTCAGAGATCTTCACCATCTTCTCTATATTGAACCTGTGTTGGAGAATCTCCACTGCCAAAATCTGTTCAGAAGATAATACATCAAACCAAATTCACTTACCAAGCATCATTTAAATTAATTCTAAAAACTCAAACATGTAATGTTTTTTATTCAAAGTTGGAAAATGGTGAGTTAATCAGTTATATTTGTATAATATCCCGACCTTCTGCTCATAGAGTTGTTCTGCTATGAGCTCGGGATCCAGATGAATGGTTTTCAGTTTTTCAAGACTCAGCGCCCTGTCTCTGAACCAAGCCATCTCCTTCACCACTGCCTGTTCCAGCTGATGACAACATACTGTATGTTAGCATAGCATCATTAACAACATAATTGAAACATGTTATTATTTCTGAGATCTAACAGCACATTCTGGCTCTAGTATCATTCTGGGTTATAAAATGAAGGCAAATAAAAGGATGAATGATGTCACAGATATGCAAGCGTGTGATTAGGATTGTGTGGGAACATTACCCTCTGCCTCTCAGCTGCACATAGTACTGCATCTCCAGCATGTGTCTGTGCTCCTGCTGCGCCCAGGAGCTCCCTCTCAATGCGGCCCAGCCACAGGTGGAGGTCCTCCTGGCTGGACGTACAGCGACTGGAGGCCTCCAGGGCCTGCTCCAGCCTCTGCAGCACGTCCAGGCTGCTTAGACTCAGCACAGAGCAACGGATACGCAGAGCATCCATCTTCTCCTGTACTTGCTGGGCTTCCTCCTCTGAAAAGAAAGGACAAATCACAAACACTGAGCATATCAGGACTCATATGGCTGATAAGACTGGTAAATAGAAGTGAATCACTATACCAGATATATGTTGGAAACAGACATTTTCATCACACGCCGCAAAAAACTATGCCAAAAGTATTAATATATCAATATATTTTCACATTTCATTTCACTAATAATTATCATTAGTTACCATTCTCTTCACCTGAAATTGCTTCCATCAGCTCATTTCCCGACTTTTGTATTTTCCCAAGATCAGCAGTTTTGACTTGAATTTCTTCGACAACAGCCTAAAAGAAAATGGAAATGTGTCAGAAACATAATTCCTTAAGCAAACAACACTACATCTACACTTTCACTATACTGTACAGACTGTAAATCATATGTGGTAGATTTCCAACCTTGGCCCTATCTGTGGCCTCTGAGAGATGCAACATCACCCTCTCTGCATTTCGTAGTTCAGCAAGGGTCTGTTCCACAGATATGAGCCATTGCTGCAAGCTGTCCACTCCTTCCTGAAAGAGCTGAGCCCTGGGAAGAATGAGCTCCAGACTCGCTCGCCTATCAACAACAAAATGTCCTCTGATTGTTACCATCGGTGAGCAAGATTTGTATCGTGCAGCGAGCCTTGCCAAATTAGAGTGCGGCATTGCACGGAAAAATAGCTGACCTTCGCTCTGCCTCTAGTTGTAAGGCTTCCCACTTCTGTTGGAGAGTGGAGAGCTTGACCTTTGCCTGCTCCCCCTCTTCTCCTGGGTGGGCCTCCATCAGCCGAGGACCCTCAAGCATCATGGAGTTCATACTACGCCTTCGGTCTGTTAGGAGGCGCTGCAAGAGCTGTAAAAGAACAGATAAAGCCATACTCCGTGTAATCAAAAAGGTTTAAATGTAGCAGTCTATAATCATTATCTTTATTTGTAGAAAGAGAAAAAAGAGTGGTGATAAATACTTCAAAGCCCCCGCTGAAACTTTTCAATCAAAAAAGTTCTCATCAACGCTACAGAAAATGTTTACCTTTGAGGTTTGAGGTTCAATTTGGGAGAAAAGGCACGGCTTGCAGTAAGAACTGACATTTATCAAGGCCCCATTCTTGTTTTCCTGCCTTTGTGTCAGAATTCTTGTCTCGTGTGTCAAGCTTACATTGTTAGGAGCCAGGCAGGTTTCACCTCATCCAAGGAGCTCACAATGGCTGTGATTACAGCTGAAAGGTGAGAGACTTCCCTACTTTTTTCATACCCCCAGGACATGTTCACAAAGACTAACTGAAGCTCATTGTGTCTATGAGCACCACCCATTCAACTCTGAATAGAACTGAATTTATATTATAAAGGAAGCAGTTGAGCATTTTCCCTGACCTCTGCACATCTTTCTATAGGTAAACCTTTCCGGCGTATTCCCCTTGCTATAGTACTTCAAAGATGTTTTTGGGGACAAGAAATGAGATGATGTGATGTTGGTGATAACAGACCTTTTGTTCTTGGAGCTGTGCTTTCACCACTTTGACCTCTGAGGATGGGGGTTTCTGATTGGCTGTGAGCTCCTCTATCTCACACACCCATGTGAGCAAAGCTTCCAGATTTTGGAGAAATGTCTCAGAATCTGTTGACACATCCCTTAGTGCCAAGGCAGATTTTGTTCCCTTGAGAAAGACCATGACAAAAAGTTAGCTGAAGTATGACTGAATGAAAATACTGAAGCGAATGATTCCAGGTGAGATACGATCAGCTTTACTGTTGTAACACAAGTCAAAAAGAGTTAAAGGTAAAAACATACCCTCCATCTATCCAGGCTGGAATCTTGGTCTGAACTTGAGTGTCCATCACTTTGGAGCTGTGAAAAGACAATCCACATGTTGTTTCAACTCATAAAATCACTGTTTTAAAGAAGGCCTTGCACAATGACAGACAAAACATGTTTATAAGCAAGTCTAGGCCAGAAGAGACGAGAAGAGGACAGAATGAAATGGAAGACAGTTGAGACTTTTGATTAAGTTTTTTTTTATCAACCTCAGCAAGTTCCTCTGCGACACCATTCAGGACTCTAACAGTTCTGGTGACTATGGGGTCTCCTCCCTTATCTCCAGATGGATACTCCGTCACTTCCACAATTTCCGTTACGATCGTCTCTGTCACCTCCGTCACCTCTGTAACCTCTCTTGATGCCAAAGTCTTCCAGGACCAGGGGCTTCCTTCTCTGGAGTCTCTCCTCTGGAAGCTAGCCCTCCTCTCTGCAGCACTCTTGTCTGGGTGAGCCAAGGGGGATCTGGCAAACTCGGGAGGTACTGTTCTCCTTGTTAGTGTCCCATTTCGGGATGTTTTTATTGGAGACGGAGTGCTGTGCCAGGCATTATCCAGAGTACTGGTGCTCCTGATTGTAGAGGCAGGAGAGCTGCGGAGGGGTTTGTCCGAAATGGGAGTATGAGTCCCTTCCTCTCTCTTATGATCAATTTCCTGCGGCTCCTTCTCGCTCTCCACCTCTCTTTCCTTGTTTGCATCCTCCCTTTCTTTGTCTTTGACATCCACTTCTGGCTTGGTGTCTCCATGTTGCTCCGGGAGCTGCCACTCTCTTCGACGTTGGTAGCACTCCTTCAAGAAGTCCTCATCTGACCTCACATGCTTGGACTTCTGGCCCAGGCAGCTGGGCCGGCTGATGAGGTTACCCATATTCCTTCAGCCCAGAGGCTAGTGAAGTAATAGGTGATGTAAGGCCCCTCGGCCATGCATGCGGAAGATCCTTCAGCTACCTAAAATAAGACAAGGGGTCTCTGGGTCATCATGCAGTATACAAATGCTCATGCAAATCAACAAAACATATACCACTGCTCTTCTTTTTTTAAAAGCATGCTTGCCTTAAAGTCACTGAGTACTGCTTGCCACTGCTACATCTTCAGAAGACTGCTATGAGACCAAATTAAACCAGTGTTGCTAAATTTCTGTGCCAACATTGCCCTTTTCTTGGCACTGAGGGAACAGAGGGAACTACAGCAGAGATACTTGGCCTGGATACTCCCTTTCTCTTTGTCTTTCTTTAGACCACATACACACATGCTCCCCATCTATCTCACATCACCAACTGAAATATTCTAAGCTAAGAAATTAATGTGACAGGCTTGTCGAGGATCCCACTGTTGAGCCTGGCACAGAGAAGCGGTGGCTAGCGGCCAGCTCTTTCTCTAGCTCAGCCTGGACCAGTCCTGGGAAACCCGCTAAGGATTTGATCAAATATGACAGCCATAAAAACACAGACATCGCCTCATTTCTCTCGATGACAATAAAAGAGGGGCGTACTAGGAACACAGAGTGGAGGGCAGTTAGGAAGACATACGGTATGTGCAGTAAAAAAAAAAAATGTTTTTATGTGTGTTTCCATAATGATCACCAAGTGGAGATTGTAGGATCTCACTACTACAATTCTGGATCCAAGAGTGAGCAACATCGTGTTTGACCAAAGCCAAACAGTACAGGAAAGACACTGGCAGTGACAGTTTCAAACTGTGTCAGCCCGTCTGCTTCCTCCTCAGCTGAGTGCCTTTATTTTTTTGACAGAAGGGTTAAAGGTGAATGTTATTATTTTGGTCTAGAGGAGCTGAGGTGAACCCATAAGGAGATCGCAGGGATGGTTCCTGTCGAGGCCGGGTGCTCCCTCTGAGGCGGGGTTGGACCAGCCCATTCAGAATTACGCAGGTCACCTCAGGTCATGCTTGGTGACTTAAGCTGTGTGTATGTGTAGGGGGGGGGGGCAATATGGGTCATTAAAGGGGGAACTGGGATGTTGCTTCTACAAATACCGAGAACAGGTGTATTTATAGTGTATGTTGCTGTTACAGTCAGCTGTACTGCTGTAGTCAGACAAATTTATGCTGAATACGCAGCTCTTTTATCTTTGCCAGAGGTTAGACAAAGAAAGTCTGGAGCCAAAGATAACTTCACATTGTGCTACTGTCAATATTGACCCTGATATCTAAATCAAATCTCATTTGTGTGTGAAAGTAATTATAATTAAGATATATCACAGCCTTTAACTAAATGAGAACCTTAAAATGACCTACTTTGATATGATGCCTCCATGTGCATTAGACTTGTAATGTAAGTAAGTAATCATGTGCTGAGCAGATGATGCAGTCAAGGGATCCACGGGGGACAACACAGTCAGATCAGAGAGTGGTGCCCAGACAAAGCCCCGGCCTCTCGATCAATGATTACCCAGTTAGCTCAGATCACTGCCCAGCGGTCTCATGAGGAGGGCAGAGAGAGTGCCTGTGGCCGTGTTCACATGGGTTAACAATTCAAGAGAGAGGGTGTGCCGTGTCTGGTTACTGTGCCGCATGTGTGGTCGTTTGCTAAATTACACGCTTGCCTCTACAGTGATCTCACAGCAATGTATGTGAGGATATGCTGAGTAGTCTCATTAGAGAGCACATGGTGCACTAATAAGAGGATGTCTTAAAAAATCTAAAATGCAAATGTCTTGTTTTATTATGTCTGCTGTAGACTGGGCCACTCAGAGAAAGATATATAGCATACTTTGAATAAAAAAGGCAATGTAATCATTTTATAGGGAGCTCTTAGCCCTCATATGAAAGAATACAACCATGCCATGACCTAAATAATTCTGCAATCAAAGCAAACCAGGGAAATCTTCCAAAAATGCCTCAAGCCCCTATCTAACATGTGCCTCTCGCTTTCTAGCATAATGATACTAGTAGAACCACTCCACCATTTAACTCTTATTGCGGATGACCTAACCATCCCATCACTTAACCTATTTTGAAATGGCCCTTAATCTAGCCCAACCCTTTCTCTGCTCTCAACGGTGATTTATGATACATGACTGCAGTCCATTTCCTGATGAATTTGATTACAACCATGGTCTGGGGGCTTCTCCATGGTATGGCAACAAAAATATGAAAAAAATAAATCTTAATCTTATCGTTCAGAAAAAAAAAAGCAAATGAACGAGTTCCGAATTTTTCATGCCTAATTCTTTAAAATCTAAACATGGGGAAACGTGTGTATGTTTATATATTTGAATGTTTTGAGCAGCACCACGTTTCTCAAATGACTATACAAAAGATGAAGTGCTCGTTGCTCTTATTTACTGCATCGATTGACCCATTTACCTGATTCGAGAATTGTATGGGCGGGTTTGCAATTAGTAGAAGAACAATAATCGTCAATCACAACAGTAGAGCCCCATACTGTCGTGTCACTGTTGTGTGTCTGCCTCTGTTAAGGGAGGTCCTGAAGTAGTAATCATGGTAGTGGTCCCTAATCAAGGATGGCAGCTGTGCATTCACCCATGAGACTCATAACATTTTAGGGTGGATATTGTACAAGGTCATACGTGCATCTTAGAGACAGCCCTTGAAACATGCAACACAAAGATCCTGTAATCAAATGTCAGCATGGGTTTGGCTACATCAATAGTTACTGAAAATATCCATGCCTAGGTTTGACAAAATGTTGATTAGAACTGAGAATCCTTTCATTAAATCCAAGCAGCTAAGAAGCTGAAGAAAGAACTAAAATATACTTACATCAGAATGATCCATTCACACTGATTTCATTGCCTGAGCTGCACTTGTACGTTTCACTTGGTTAGAATAAGTAAAGAATATCCCACGGTCACAACTCCTTCACTGTCACATGGCTCCCTCAATCACAGACCAGCAAAGTCCAAAACCAAACTCTCCCTGAGCCAATCCTGTGCTACTGGCAGTTTTGGCGGTTTGAAGCTTACGTGAACCACACTTACCCTGAAGCACAGTTGAGCCCAAACAGCATGAGTAAAGGAATCCAGCTAGTCCTCAATCACCATTCAAAAAGGAGAGAAAGGGGGAGAAAAAAAAATCCAGCTTTGTTTGAGCATCCTTTGAACGGCCTCCAGGCTCCAACATCCCAAACTGAAGGCTCCTCCTAACACACACACACACACACACACAAACACACTCAATCAAGTCCACTCATTCACACATGCCCACATACAAACACACTTTCTAAACACACTCACACATGCCCTGATAACTCATGCTTTTCCGTTGCCCACAGTCACAGGCAAACAATGTCCTCCTCTCCCCTCGCAGTGCACCCCTCCCCTCCCCTCACTTCTCCTCCCACCAGCTCTGCTCCTCTCCCTTTCTTCTTTGTTGTGGGAGCTGTGATAGAGGAATTCCTTCCTTGTTAACGCCACCGATGGGATAGTGCGCCCAGATGGAGACAATGTATTCCAACGGCTCAGTTGAACTCCCACAGTTCCCAGCCAAGAGCAGTTTTCACATGGAGGTCAGATTGTGCCAGTTCCACGCAACAACAAGGCGGTGGCATTCTCACCAGCGCTGCGGCTGCTCAGGTTGCTCCTGTACCAGGCAGCTAGGCGGCAAAGTTCCCCCTTTACCTACCCCAGGCTTTTCTCTCTCACTCTCTCCCCCTTCTCATCCAATAAAGCCCCTCCTCTGGGCCTGACTGTGGCTCAGAAACTCCATGCTGCTCCTGCTTGAAAAATGGCATGGGTGGGGGGCAAAAAAAAAAAGGAGACTTTTCTAAAGACCCCTGGGCCGCCCTCAGAACATTCACATGTTAAGTGACAGCTGCCTCAGACCATTCCCTCTCTCTCGATGGCGAGGGAGAGAAGTGCAGGCTACAAAAGAAGGGACCCACACCCACCCTGCTACCCACCCACTCACCCA
>NC_040023.1:25044001-25062221 GCF_000972845.2 Larimichthys crocea
CCCTTAGTCCCCCCTTCTCTCCATTCAGAGTCAGTGCAGCAGTCTCTACAGCAGCAACAAAGACGACTAATTACTGTAAAACATCTCAGATTACTTTTCAACTCACTTCCAGCCATTGCAACCCCGGCCCATAAACAAAGAGGCTTGAAGAAAACACACACACACAAATAGACGGCAATGGGAAGAGTCTTTTCTCTGCTTTTTGGCATGGGAAAGCAAAGGAAGGACCCCTATGGTGAAATTCTATCATTCCCCATTTCAGTAAGTCACAATATTTGCCTGAGAATCACCCGAACACCAAGCATACTGTCTGCAAACACAAACACAAGCATTTTCTGGCATTTGAACTTTTTCTGTCAAATATATTCCAGGTGTTTATTCAGGTGTAATCTTTGGAATTAAGACTTCCCTCAATACACCTGAAGTATTTTTCTGGAAATGACATCGTGTGCACAAGCATGCACACAGGCCTTACAAAGAGCATTTATGCCTCAAATCCTGCCCTCCTCTCTGTCTGTCTTTCTCCAGCCAAGCAAATCGTCAACCAATCAACTGATCCACCAAATGCGTGCATGCGTGTACAGTACACACACCCACACACTCTCTCCTTTCAGTCTCTCTGTCTTGGCAGGAAACACACACACGCATGCAAATACCCACCAACCAGCCGTCTCCCTCATTTGAGAGTTAGGATAGGTTAAAGGAGGAGGAGGACAAACTATTGACTCCTTCAATAAGCCTTTGTCTCCTATAGTTTTGTTTTACATAAATGGTATGGTTTGCCTGTATTTAATTTCTCTGTAAATGCAGCCACAGATGATAATATCATCTGAAATGTTCACATGCATTCTCTGCTTGTGCAAGTACACGTGGTATATCACCTCCTGAAATATCATATTATCAATAGCACTCGTTCCATTGTAAAGTGCCTTCTATGTTACGTGTGAGTGGAAACGTCTTTGAACCTGTCAATGCAAACGTGGTTTATTGAGCATGAGATGCGTGCACAGTCCTGATTTATTCGAGGTGGGTCACAGAATCAAGATGTGACTCCATTAACAAAGACTTGAGTTGAGTATATTCTGTGGGAGCGTCACTCAGGGTACGTGCCTTTTAGAATGAAACACAACCAAAGATAAAAGCTTTGACATTTCGCTGTCACATTCATTAAAAGGCTGAGTAGAGTTTGTGAAATTTGAAAGAAGATGGAGGGTTTACAGCCATGCCAGTGATGTGTCTTTAGTAGGTGATGTTAACCATGTTCACCATCTTAGTTTAGCCTTTTAGTTAGCAGGTTAAAATGTGTTATCTTGACACTGAGCACAAAGTACGGCTGATTGGAATGTCACTTGTTTTTTCAGATGCTGTATTTGATCATAATCCAAAATATGCCCAAAATCATTAAATGTCTTTTAAGGTAAAGTGCATTTACCTTATTTCATGGCAATCTGCCCAATAGATGTAAAAATATGTCATGTAAAACCAAAGGTTTAAACCTCATGTCAATCTCGAATCGCATTATATGAATGATGTAACGAGGCTCAGCTATGATTAATGAACGATATGTTTTAAATAATTACAACTGGATGTTCAGTAGTCACATAGCACACAAATAATTAACAATAATGAAATCAGTTGATTGGGACGTGAGAGACTTTTGTTGCATAACGTGATGTTATTGTTGCATGAGAATGTTTCCTAGCGCATTGCTAGTCTTGTGAAGCAGTCCATCATTATTGTCCACAGCTAGTCCTTCAACGGCAGTATAAATCTCAATGAATAAGCACTAAAGATGCTGCTGGTGGTAAAAATAGGCTGTTAATTCGGTTCTGAAGCTGTTTCAGGTTTTCACTACATTACTGCCCCATTTCTGACCCCCTCAGCCTCTTCTAGCCTCAATTTATGCAAATGGTGATAAAAAAAAACTAAAAAGTGCCTGTCACTGTGGCCGAGGAGAGAGTGAGTGAATTGAATAGAGTGACCCCTGTAGGGTCAAGTTATTTAACCCCTGAGAACTCCAGTGTTGATGCAAGAGTTCCCAGTCTCTCCTTAATTATTCCTCAAAACATCTCCTGTGTATCTCACAATCATGGAGATGTACAGCAGTACAAAAATCTGGGAATTACACTATATGCAATCCTTTAGCTGATAAGATGGAGCTCTGACAGTTTAGCTGTAAAATAAATGCACAAACTCACAGATAGACGTTTCTTTGGGTCACTCTGACCGCTAATGTCTTTAGCTGTTTAATGAGCAAGTAAGGCCCACTATTCCCCGTCCCCCCTTTCTTTATCTGAAAGGAGCTGGCAGCGATGAGGCAACACTTTGCCAGGAAGACATTGTTGTAAAACCATGACACCTGATCCCGGCTTTCAGCATCCTGCAGCCCCCTCTGTACTAATTAAATGATTTTGCCAAAATCCTCTCCTCTCCATTTCACAGTAGGCGCACACAGTTCTTAAAAAGACAAGAGCTGATGTGGCTGAAGTGCAACTGAAACGCTGAGCTATGCAGTGATGCAATAAACTGCCAATGAAAGAAAAAAAAAAGCACATCTTTCCATCATCATCAGCCCTCATTATCCTTCCAAAAAGCATGTGGTAATGGAGTGGATGCAGGTTTGAAGATGAAGTTTCCAAATTAATGTGATTCCAAATTATCGTCCAATAGGGAGCCTAAATTTGATCAGTGCCGAAAGACTGGAGACAAAAAAAGATTAATTTTACGGGCTTGTTTTCCCCCTCCTCTGCAATCTCAACCTCTCTGCTGCCTTCAAATTGAATAAGACCTCAATGGCTCCTCTACAGAACATGGTAATTAGCCCTCTTCATGAGACATGAAAAAAAGAGGGGGTCCCTTTTAAGGGTCAAACTAGAAGCACCATTCAACATGCACACTGTCATTTATCACCAAAAGAGGTTGCTTCCAAGAAAACTGGATGAAAGCCTGCATGGGCTTCCCTACTGGGTTGCCCAGGCCATGCTGGGCTGCCTGGATGCTGGAAACTACAATGGGCAAGACATGGGATTTAGTAATTGAAGTTCATCATCAGCTCTGCATTTGTTTTAACTGCTCCCAGGAAAAGAGGATTTAGCGCCATAAGTCCAACATCTTCCATTGAGCACAGGAAGGCAAAGGCAATAAAGGAAGAGGCCCCACATTGCCATTAACCCTGATAAAGTGTGTGAATAAAAAAAAATCTCTTATGGGAGAGATTACCTATAAGATGAAAATCAATTTGACACGCCAAGTGAGAGAGAAACAGCCGGAGAGAGTGGAGAATAGTAAACAAGTTTACTTTACTGCCATCTAACCATCCCTCAATATTCATTTGTCTTGTAGGTGATTCACAGCAATGAAAACAAGCGCCCTTTTCCCCCTAAAGGTTATGACAGCTTCAGAGAGCAGAGACACTGTTTGCTGGCTGTCAGAAACAGAGAGGACAGGATAATAAGCTGTGATCTCTCACCCCCTCTTCCTGGGTCTGTTTGTAAGTTGTGTGTACAAGGCTTATTTGGGATGCAGCATCTGCCACAGGCCCGGGGAAACCAGAGACCTTTAAGACACAGAGGGCCTTTATCCAAAAGAGCCTCATCGGCAGGGGGGCGGGGAAAGCAGAACGAGAAACTTCTGACCTCAACCTGACCGTCAAAGTGACGAGATGTCAGACATGATATTCAAACACAGGGTAACAATATTAGGCCTTCATATAGACATAGTGATCCTGAATTATCTATATTTAGAATATGTATTACTACTATTTAGAGTGGCAAAAGCTGCACATTTCAACCATTTTCAAATGACTTTTAGCTTTTTAGCTCTCCCTTCATGAGTATAACATTGGACACATTGCCGGAAGATTTGTGAGAAGCATTGATTTGTCAAATATTTCATTCACCTGGTTAGCTAAAAAACAATTAGTATATTTATTTTATCTATAGAGGCTGAGATTAAAAGTTCAGGTTTGTCTCGGAAAACAGGAGTTGACCAAGCATTCTCACTACAAGGTCCATTTTGTGTGTATCCCACAATCTTCTTTAAACGCGCAGTAAATCATTTCTGTGGCATCAAAACAATAATAAAAGAAATAGTTTGATGACATTGTGAAGTAGCGTGGGACCAACATTCTCCATATCACTCAATGTCACGCTCAGGGTGGGAAGCTCTCTCCTATTATACCATGTTACATTATTAAAGTGTATCAGAAGTGGCTGAACGCCAATGTTAGCTGTTGTCCAACTGTAGCTAATTGGTTATCCAATGTATTGTTTTACCCTGAAATATGGTCCAATGTCCCTCGAGGTTTTCACTGTCTATTGTCTCATTGTTTTATTTGCTGATCAATCAAGATTTGTCAGATTGAATCTACTCAGGAACACACGTTCACGGACGAGGCAATATATTAAATTTGAATCCACAATGCGTTTAGTCACATTTCCCATGTTTCTCCCTCACTCTCTGATGTATCCCGTGTTTCCCCAGTATTGTAGGAATGAGGGGAGCTGTAGGGGAAATGATGCCGTTGAGAAATGACCAAATAAAATGCACCTTGAATAAAATTAAAGATTACTCTGAATTTCAACATACCACCTTTAAATGAGTCTCTGTTTTGCACAAGAGATTTTTAATTTTAAACATCTACAATTCCATAACATCTGGGTAACTCCATCTGTTGAGGAAGATTGTGTGAAACAATCAAAAGATCCAGAGCAGCTACTTAATAGACCTAGTGTGATATCAAATTAAATAAATGATGATAGAAAATTATGCAGGAACTATGCCAAACATGCAGATTTAGTGAACTGAAGATTCGTTCCTTGAGTTCTTGGTCGATTAATAGTCTTTTTGTATTCATATATTTTATTTCATTCATATATTCATGCTCCATAAGGTATGAATTCCCAAACTGAATGGTATTTCCATCTGAAATGGTTATTATATTCATGCTTGACAAGCTTCAATTTGAGGCTCATATGCATCCCAGTGTTGATGGAAAAAACAGTTTAAGATGTGCCGGTGCATGCCTTGTGTTAAGGAGCAGGTGTGTGTCTCTCTCCTGTGTATTGTAGAAGGGTCTGCATATGGGGGGCTGCTGAGGGATGTCCTCATTCATGCTGCTAACTAACAAGTCCCTCAGGCCCAGACTGAAACCAGCAGTGCAGCAGACTAACACAATTATCATGACAAAGGTCTGTGGTCGGATGCAGTACGATAAAGGCATGGTAGCGCTAAAAAGACACCCCCTTATTTCACACACTCTCATTCTGGGTCAGACTTAAGCTCTCTAAAGTGTTCAAGCTTTCATGTCATGCCTTTGCATCTTACATGTCAGTCTCCAGGGAAACAGAGACAAAACGTTAACATATAAACAGAATTTTTAACTAATACTAATGTCTTGTGTTGAAGAATGTTTTTGTAAAATTCTTCCCGGGATACTTATCAGTGAGTTTCTTCAAAGGTCACACGGGTTCATACACAGATCGTATTTTGTCCCTTGGCCCTTTTTAACCAAACAATCAATTAATGTCTCAAACATTCAGTCAGTACAATGGAGCACCTTTACCTCAATAGACCATATAACTAAATCAACCAAAACCAATTTTTACTATAACAATAAAAACATCAAGCACTCTAGATCCTTTTGTGTAACTGATTCACAGCTCATTGAGGAAGCTGCAGTCAGCCTTCACTGAGGATAATCAAATAAATTATCACCTCAGCATCTTGCTGCATTACAGAGCTGTATCATGTTAATGTTCTGCGCTAGAAAGGCTTTCAGTAGGTGCTGCGCAAGAGATTGAGCTCAGCGAAAATGTTCCCCTCCCATAAAGACATAATGTTACTCTTTTTCATTGTTTTATTGCAATTAGCAATATTCCAAAAAAGCTAAATATGAGTTTTAGTAAATGTTTCTCACATGCAGAGCTGCTTTGGAGGTAGACAAAATCTGATTGGCTGAGTTAGACCTGATGGGAGGAACCCAAGAACGGCAAGTTTTATGGCCAATTAGACTGATAGGTAAAGAGACAAAGGGGGGAAGGGTAACTGATATTACCAATGTTAGTGATAAGGTAAGCTGACCTACCATGAGAAGAAATACATAAATATTTCATCAAAGTTCAATCTTTGCCATTCAGGCGTGTCATTTATGATATTTTTTATCCCAACCAGTAATTTCTGGCGGCAGCCTTGACCTGACAAATCTTTGTACAAATATTGGTATAAATGGTTGTATGACAAAATCTACAGTTGGTGTTCAATAAATGCCTCAATAGTCAGATCAGAGTGCTCTCACCATAAAGATCCTGCTTTTCTTTTTTTCTGCCCCCTTGCCTCTTCCTCCCATCTGAGTCTAATGTCTTTTCAGTCTGTGCGCTCATGTGTGCAGAGGCCCTCCAATGCCGAGCACTTCTCTAGCCTGGCTGTCCAGGCCGGGCACAATGGAGCCTGATTCCACAGCCCCTGTCCCCCTGTGGCCTAAAGAAGTCTCCCTGCAGGAGTGAAGGAGGACCACCTCAGTATCCGTCTGAGTATGTCGGACTTTGAAAAACCTTCACAATCCCTTTCCTCTTTCTCGTAACGCTCAATTAACTTTAGTGTTAGTATACTGACCAGCATGACTCATTGGCTCATTTTCGTCTTGCCTGTTTTGCTTTGCTCTCTTACCAACATATTCCCAGCATTCATTGCAGGTACTAGTTTTACGACCATTAAAATGAGTTAAAATCAGTTTGCATTGGTGAGTAGAGATAAAATATACCACTCCAAAGCTTGCCAGTTTACATTTGTTTTTACTTACTGTCCAACTTTAAAACTATTCTCAAGTAGAGCCCGTTTGTTATCTAGAACAAAAAGGTCATGAAATCCTTGTTTTTTTCTCCTTTTGTTTCTTCACAGTTTCACCTCATTGTCTAGCCATGCTACTGATGTGGCTCCATGGCTAATGATGTAGGACTGTTTTGTCAATTGGTTCACCACTTTGGTTGAGACCGATACATTTAAACAACTATCAAATAACTTGCCACAAAGTCTGGTACATATTAATGATCTCCAGAGCATAAAGTCCACTGAATTTGGTGACTTTTCAAATAGCATCACCATGAAGCATCGGCAAGAAGTTGACATCTGGTGTTTGGTATGAAATACCTACAAAACTGACATTTGCATCAGCTTAAGATGTAATTTGTGTTTGACACTAATTAGCAAATGTTAGCATGCTAACGCAATGGTGAACATAGTAAACACATGATAACACAGCCACGGCAAATAAGGTAGCATGTGGACATTAACATTCTGCTTAAAGCACCGCTGCTTTTGTACAGAGCCACTAGCTCTGCTGTAGAGTCCTGTTTCTTGATGATAATGCAACATTGTTGTGTTGTTCCCCAGTGTGATGAGAACACAAGACCTCATGTTTCTTTGTTACCTTCAGAATAGTTGCGGTTATTGGAGACATGATGGATGGATTTCTTTGTACTTGCTTGGAAAGATGAAAAGCATGCAAACCCTCTTTGTATGATTACTTCAGGTGGAGGATTGGATGAGACACATGTACAGGTAGTTTTCTGATGACTTTAACATGGCGTATGGTGGACAGAGAAAGAGTAAAATGTAGGGAGGCAACAGAAGGCAGACAGTAAACCCAACAAACCCTGGGATCCAGAGGAGGCAGCCTCATCTCCATGCTCTTCAGCCACTGTCTCAGTGCTCTGATTTGACCCCTAAACTCACACTGCCATTGACTCAAGTCCTCCTCATCCCTCCTAAAACAGAGAAGCAATACATAGTGTAAGAGTTGCATTGATCATATTTTACAATCAAACAGTCAACACACTAAAAAGGATAATCTAGCTAAACAAATGTTAATAATCACCTTGTTATTAATTTGTTTGTATAGAAAATGCCTCGTTAGGCATTTTATTTTTAAGATCTCTGACTATGGTGGCAGGAAGTAGAAAGACAGCAAAGTCATGAATTGTAGAACAGCAGGAAGAGGTAAAACAAAGCTTTCGAGAATTATTAATCTCATCAAAGGATAATATAATCAGAGCTTAGAAAAAAAAATCTCATTAGGGAGGCATCTGCTCTCTCCCTGTCTGCTGGGCTGGAACCTTAGTCGTCTTGTTTCAGTATGTTTCAATGAGATGCGTTACAATGTGCTCATTTCACAATTCAGTGTTTTTGTGTTGTTACAAATGCAGACGCACCCGTCTATAAATCTGATACAGCTGAGCAACTGTTATCACAGGCTGAGTGTTTTGTGCTTTTTAACTATTTGTGGCCACATATTTGCTTCACATATAAAGTAAGTAAATGATAATAATAAAAAAGATCTACATATGTGAAGAAGCCCTACTGATTGTTGAACCTTACTGCTTGTTGAGTATTTGCCAGGTAATACAGGATCCATGTTACTTATTGTAGCACTGTTAGGAATGAATGAATCTTACAAATGAACATACCCATAAGTCTGATCCTGTGATGTGGGTGTGGGCATTCCAAACACAGCACTTCCTCTATCCTGCAAGAGAATATTGAGGGGAAAGAAAAATCTATATACAAAGTTCCTTGCACCAGTTCTTGTGTGTAGCTTACTTTTAGAACATTTTCAACTGTTTCATCTAACACTTCATTCCAACGGTTCATTACGGTTCTTACCTCCCCGCCTCTAACCTCTGATGGAGGGAGAGCTGGGAGGGAAAGTGTCAGATCAGAGTAGTCAAGGGAGCTTAGTGAAGAATTCTGGGAGGTGAACGCCCCGTTTCTTCTGTTGGCAGGCTCCTCCATCAAATCCAGTGGCTAAATTTAGCACACACAGTAGAGCAAGAGACGTTTAAATCTGGTATGAATGGACTGGGTATGAATTAACATGCAGACCAGTTGTGTCCAATGGTGAGGTGATTTATAATGATGATCTAAAGTTTCAGGGTCTGTTACACCTTAATCAGATCTGGGAGAGAAACTCAAAACATGTAATTTTGTGGTGAGCTGAGACAGGTATTATGTAGCTACTGTAGACCTAGTTAGAGCCTTAATCTGACAAATACCTAATTATTTAAGTAAACATAGACCTCAGTATATTTATAACATAATGACTTTGTCGAGCAGGTGTTGGACTAAGTGTTTCACCTGAATGATTCACTGTTGTATCCTTGGGGATGAGTGGATCTCAATCTAATGCTGCCCTCATGTGGTCAACTACTGTGTTATCCAGAGGGAAAATTCATACCACTGGAAAACCACTAGGTTAATCAACAGAGACAGAATATTTATGGAATTGTTTGTCCCCTTTCACCAACTGGTTATCACTTTCATGAGATTAATTCAACTTTCTGTGCAGTGGTAAAGAACAGAAAGGAATAAGGAACATCCTGGTATTAATATTTCACTGCAACACTTTTACAATAGTCACATTACCCTTCATAAAGAAGATGAGCAAGGAAACAATTATTTTTTGCATATATTAAAATGTAGAACTAGCTGCTCTACTGTTGTGTTTTCAGATAGTTGTGCTTTAATATGGATGGAAAATAGACATTATGTGATTAAGTGATTTATTTTTGATTTAATTGCATCATTAGTGTTTCAATGTAACTAACTCGTGACAGCAGCACTGACAAACATACTGTATTTTAAAAACAGCTTCAGATGAATGGGTATTGATGTATGAATGACAAGAGGGCCTGTTCAGAGCATATTTATTTACAACATAGTGTTATGTTCAGAACATACAACGGTATCCACTCGCCATATCTTTCAAAGCAAAATCTGCCCTATAAGCAAAATGCACCAGTTAGTTTGTAAATTCATATAATGCTAACAATAAAATTGGCAGTTACAACTGCAGTTGTCTTTATTTTACACTAACATTTTTTCCGAATATCCTTTGTAAAGTTAGTGAAACATGCAAGGCAAATTCATAATATATCAAAAACTTGATGGAAACAAAATAAAATGATTTACAGAGGTAAAACACAAGAGATACATAACAGAAATGCTGTGGAAAAATAACTATAAATGAAATAAAGCTTCAAGCTGTTTTTCAGTTTGCAAACTGGTTAACTGAAATTAGTTAACTTGATATAATACATACATTCATGCAATGTGGTGCTATATCAAATATGTCAGTTCTCCAAATGTCATTAGCACTTTGATTGGACTAAATTTACAGAGATAATACAAAAATTATCTCAGCTAAATGAAAATGCGCTGTTCTACCAGTAAAGTTAATCCCAAATGAAACAAAAGAATAAACACGCAGATGTGTGTTTGCTTTGAGTATTTAAAAGAAAATATGGCTATGGCAACATAAATATTACTATTAGCATTTAAGTTATAAATGAATGAATGAAGAGTGTTCCTAGGAAGGCATCCCAAGATGGTGTCAGGTTGACTCAGCCTCAGCTTTCTTCAAATGTGATGTGAATGGAAGAAAGGACAAACTCAATAGGAGATCTAGAAACAAAAGAAAATAACTATGAATCAAAATCAAATAAAAACAAATCATGCAGCGAAAAACTGAAAATTAAATAAAAATTGCAAAACAAAGTTCAATGAAACTTTATCTTTTGCAAATGAAATGAAAATGAAGCGTTTCCAAAAAAACAAACATTTATATACTGTACCTGTGGAACTGCCTGAGGATGACAGGGACTGATAAATCCATCCAATTCCAGGGGATCGTATGCTCTGGCCAACTGAGTGTCTGTGTTCTTACGTTGCATTCTGAGGGACTGAGCCAGCTAAAAACAACAGGATAAAAACAGCAATAATGAGAATTTGGAATAGAACGAGTTCACTACTGGTTCAACCATGATATGTGTGGGATAGGAGAAAATGGCATAAATAAATGGTATAATCTAGGCTCTGAGATGTTATCAAAATCAACTAAAGTAAACAGACAACAAAATAAAACAAAAGAAAAACAAAAAAAACGTCAACTTACAAGAACCAAAATAACAGGAGGCAGGTCTGTATGGGAGAGCAGGATCAAGTCTGACATCATCTTGGGATTTACCAGGAACACTTGATTGATGATGAATATAATGAATCCAAAACTTGGAGTGTGTAAAACAATGGGGTAATAAAGTCAAAGCTGGCAAAAGTCCATTGGATATTAATGGAAATAAGTACATGGTAATGACAAATGTGAAACTGGTTTTAGAACAGTCTGCATAATTTTAATTCTGGTACTTTCTTTCAGTGTTGTATTCCTGATGTGTCTCATTTGTGGCGTTTTTACTGGGTGTATTATTTAGTTATGCAAAATTTAACATAAAAACAATAAAAACTAAATCTGTCCATACTCTATACAAACATTCAGAGATTTGAAGGCATCTATGTATTTTTGAATCTGTTAAAAACATTAGAACTAAGTTAACATACAGTATCTAATTAAGTACTGTTGTAAAAGATAAAAAATAGACAAATGTTCTTAAATTGAAAAGGAAACAAGGAATACTGGAAAAATATTTCTGTTTGACATACATACAGTATATATTAGTTTCAGAAAGCACAAGTATACAACTTTTTAACAGGTGTAAAATGAAAACTATAAAGTCACTTAAAAAACATTTCATGCTTTGCTTTGAAAAATATAAACTGATTTGGTTATCAGTACTAAAGAAAATGAATATCTTGTATATCTAGCAAGGCCTGGTTATGTCTCCATATATGAGGCACGTGTTTAGACATGTTATAAATGAAAAAAAAAAAATCAATAGCCTAGGCAGTTCTTGATGTGATCATATGCAGGACAGAATAAATAAATTATATTTTCTTTGTTACTGTAACTTTTGTTTCCTATGAGAAATGCAGCTCTAAAGTGCATTAGTATTGTTGCTTCTTAGACACAAGTTGTTAGGAAGAGAGCTAGCTCATCAGAATCTGCGGCTGTAGCCAGTTGAAGAGGATGTGAAGGAGGAGGATGAGAAGTTCATGCTGAAGCCAGAGCCAGAGCCAGCATCAATGCTGCCTCTCCTGGAGCCGGTTCGAGATCCGGTCCTTGAGCCAGTCCGGGAACCATAGGCAGATCCGGGGCCACTGGCATTGTAAGGACTGTAGAGCCCTTTGCTTGACTGTGAGGAAGCCTCCAGAAGTCTTAGGCTAGATCCTTCCTCAACCATGCTTTTGTCCATGGCATCTTTGAAGGAGATTTTCAGTTTGGTTTTTGGACATGTTAGATATTTAGAATAAGCACCAACATCTCTCAGTTTCTGGGCAGTGCGGGCATCAATGGTGCCCTTCCTGATGGATTCATCTAGTGACACTCTGCCTTCAACATCAGGCTCAATAAGTCCACCAGTCAGATATTGGACCTCAAGGAAACGCTGACCAGCCTCATAATACAGCCAGCCCTTCTTTAAAGCCTGGGAGGCAGACATCTTTACTTTAGTTCTAGGGTCTTCAAATCCATAGAATGCCTTTTGGGCCAGGTTGAGGCGATCAACCATGACTTTATCTACAAGGCCTTTTTCTGTAGCATCAGTAACTGGGAATCTCTCTCCAGTTGTGGGGTCAATTATTCCTCCTGTGCAGGCTTGGGCCTCCAACAGTCTTTGGCCTGAGATGTTGTCTACCAGATTTCTGTGGATGGCCTCAGTGATTGACACCTTCTCCAGTGTGTCTATGTCTAAGATTCCAGCTATGGGGCCAGTCTCTTCTGATGGGTCATTCCATATGACTGCAGGTGCTTTAATTGATGGTATGGGGCTCATAGGAGAGGAGTAGGTGGAACCAGTGGTGGAACCAAAGGAGGATGAGCGAGAGCGGAAGCCTCCGATGTTTCCAGAAAGCATGTCCGCAAATTCTGTAATGGACAGGTTTCCGGCTCGGTACGTATCAAGAGCATTCTTGTCAATGAGGCCACGTGAAATAGCGTCATCAACATCGTACTGTCTGCCTGACCTCCGGTCAATGATAATGGATTTAACAGTACCATCAGAGGAGGTCATTGTGATCTCTTCCCATTCACACTCCTGCTCAGCAAGCTCCAGGTAAGTTTGGTGGTCAATGAGCCCCTTCCTGTAGGCCTCATACACAGTCATTTCTTTGCCTGTCTCTGGGTCTACGATGACAACTCTGCGTTTACGAACTGAGGATTTGGAGGAGGTCTTCCTTTCTCGGTTCTTTTCTTTCAGTAGCAGGAGCACCAGGCCAGTGTCGGGATCAGTGATGCACCTCTCCATGAGCTGGAGGTAGGTTAGGTTTTCCTCAGTGTTGGGATCAAAGAAGCCTTTGGTGTCATCAGATGGATCTGTCAGGATCTCGTTCATTTCCTCATCAAAGAAGCCACGTTTATAGGCCACCTCAACTGGCAGACGATGACTTTCTTCTGGGTCAATGATTCCACCAGTAGCAATCTGGGCTTCCAAGAGACGGATACCATGATCTTTCAGGATGAGCCCCTTTTTCATGGCCTGAAACAGGGAGATAGTTTTGCCTGAATAAGGATCTCTATATCCTGTCACTGCACGCTCAGCAGAAAGTAGCTTGTCTTTGAATTCAGGTCCGACAATTCCCATTCTCACTGCTTCATTGACAGTCAGTTTTAGGTTTTTGATTGGATCAATGACATAGCCTGTAGATGCCTGTGCCTCAAGGAGTTCAAATGCAGTGCCTGGCCTAATCATGTTCTTCTTCATGGCCTGGTAAATTGATAGACGTTCTTTTGTGGACTCCACCAACACACCACCAATACAGCTTGTGCCCTCAAGGTACCTTGATAGGCTATTGCTAACCTCCTCCACTGAAATAAGACCTTCATTCAGTTTGGTGACAGTCTGCTGGTCAATAATCTGTGACTGGAGCAGCTCCTCTATTGTGATCTGTTTCCTCAGACCCTTGAACATCAGCCTCTTGTCTCCCAGGGAGAGTAGTCGTAACCCACCATCCAACTTGCATCTCTTGAGCAGCTGTGCATATGATAGGTTCTCTTCAGTGACAGGGTCAACAAATCCTTTAACACTGTCAGTCAACTTTTCATTGGTTTCCTTATTGATATAACCTCTTTGCATGGCAATGTCTGCTGGCAGATGGAACTGGAATTCAGGATCAATAATACCACCAGTGGCAGTTTGTGCTTCTAACATTTTCAGAGCATAATCCTCTGGAACAAGATCCTTCTTCATGGCCTGGAAAAGAGATATGATTTTCCCACTGTATGGATCCTTGTATCCTGTGACTGCTCTCTCAGCTGATAGTAGTTTGTCATGGATCTCAGGGCCAACAACACCCTTACGAACAGCTTCATCAACTGTGAGTGTTTCATTTTTAACTGGATCAACAATGAATCCTGTAGCAGCTTGTGCTTCTAGAAGACTGAGGGCTGTTTCTGGTTTAATAAAACCTCTCTTCATTCCTTGGTAAATGCTAATCTTGGAGCTTGAGTCAGTTGTGATCCCGGCAACACAGCCTGTGCCATAGAGATACTGTTTCACACTGGTCAACTCCATTATGTCACGGATGTCCCTTTTGCCTTGTTTAAGGAGGTTGTACGTCTCCAAGTCAATGATGTGGGCACTGTAGAGCTCCTCGATAGTTATCCGTCTCCTTATAGTCATATATGACATTGGATCATTTCTGATGATCTCTCTCTGTTCCATGATCTCAATAATAATGATGATCATCCGCTCTTTGGTGATTTTACCAGAACGATATTCATCCAGGATCCTCTGCCTCTCTGACTCTGGAAGCAAATTTGAGTTCATGACATCCCAGAGGTTCATGGGTTTATCAGCAAGGCCCTCGATTGGAATGTCAATTTGGGTGCTGGTCAGATCACTCTGTGTTTGTTCCTCTGTGTAGAGGTATGTCTTCTCCACAACAGTTGGAGACTGAGGCTTTGAGAGTGGGAGTATGTACAGGCCTGTCTCAGGATCTTTCTGACACTTGTCTTTAAGTTGTCCGTAGGTTGCATTCTCATCAGTTTCTGGATCGGAGAAAACCTTGTTCTCATCGGATGATTCAGATAGGGTCATGGCAGTTTCTTTGCTGAAAATGTTCTTCTGATATGCAACGTCAGTTGGAACACGGTGGCTATTTACAGGGTCGATGATTCCTCCACTAACCATCTGTGCTTGTAACAGTGGCATGGCATGCTCTTTCAAGATCAGTTCTTTTTGCATTGCTTCAAAGAGGGATATTTTGTTGCCTGTGAATGGATCTTTATAGCCAGTGACAGCTTTTTCTGCAGACAGGAGTTTTTCATGTAGTTCTGGACCAACAAGGCCTGATTTCACTGCCTCATCTACTGACATGCACTGGTTTCTCACTGGATCTACAATGAACCCAGAAGCAGCCTGTGCCTCAAGAAGGGAAAGACCTGTGTTGTGTCTGAGAAGCTTTTTCTTCATAGCCTGATAAATGCTTACTTTCTCTTTTGTTGGCTCCAGGTAGATGCCAGCAATACTATCAGAGCCCTGGAGGTATTTATTGACATTGGGATTCTCACTGACTTGTTTAGGTGTCGTTTTCCCTTGTTGAAGAAGGTCAAAGGTTGCTTTGTCAATAATTTTTGAATCATACAGAGAGCCTGCTGGAACAGGAGCTCTGAGTCCCTTGAAGCTGGACTGCTCTTGTTTCTTTGCCTCTTTCTCATCTACAATTGTGATAACAATCTTGATTATCTTTTCAATGGTAATCTTTCCTGACCTAAACTGTCTGAGCAGGTCAAGCCTTTGCTCCTCAGTGAGATATTCAGAGTTGATAATTTCCCAGATAGTCATCTTCCTGCCCTTAAATGGTCCAGAGTTGAGCTCCACAGTTGCCTGAGTCATAGCCTCCTTTGACTGGACTTCAGTGTATGTTAGCTCCTCCTTTGCATTGATTGCTTCATCAGAAAGAGGCAGAAGCTGGAGACCGGTTTTCTTGTCAGTGACACATCTCTTGAAGAGCTCTGAGTATGTGACATTTTCTTTTGTATTGGGATCAAAGAAGCATTTAGTTTCATCTGTGGGACTGCTGAGAATCTGTTTCATTTCATCATCAAAATAATTTCTCTTGCAGGCTACATCATGAGGAATGCGATGACTCTTTACTGGATCAATAATGCCACCAGTGGTCATTTGGGCATCAAGCAGTCGGATTCCTTGTTCTTTAGGTATGAGATCTTTTTTCATTGCCTGGAACAGAGATACTGTCTTTCCACTGTAAGGATCTTTGTAACCTGTCACAGCTCGCTCTGCAGACAGGAGTTTTTCATGCAGCTCAGGACCAACAACACCTGCTTTGACAGCTTCATCAACAGTGTATTTCTGATTATGAACAGGGTCAACCACATAGCCTGTCCCTGCTTGGGCTTCGAGCATATTCAAGGCAGGTCCTGCCCTCATCATGTCTTTCTTCATAGCTTGATAGAAGGACATGGTCTCCTTGGATGAGTCAATAACTACACCTGCAATGGAGTTTGTTCCCTTCAATGCTTTGTGGACAGGCTCCATTTCAGACACCTCTTTTACGGTCTTATTGCCCTTGTGCAATTTGTTGTACAGGTCTTTATCAATGATTTTGGATTCCAGGAGCTCTGTGGCAGGGACAGGTGCTCTTAGACCGTCAAAGGTAATTTCATTCTTCTTCTCTTTCTCCTCTACCACAGTGATCACAATCTTAATGATTTTTTCAATTGTGATTTTGCCTGTCTTGTATTGACGGAGAAGGTCTTTTTTCTGGTCCTCAGTGAAGTACTCAGAATTGATTATTTCCCAAATGGTGACAGTCTTTCCTTTGAATCTTCCGAATGGCACAGATACTGTTGTTTTGCTGAACACATCCTTGGTCTCCTCCTCTGTGTATATACTTGAGCACTGAGCAGCTTTGTCTGTGATTGGCAGGAGTAGCAGACTGGTGTCAGGGTCAGTGGTGCATCTTGTCATTAGCTCAGAATATGTCAAAGGTTCCTGAGTGCTGGGGTCAAAGTATCCCTTTGTGTCATCTGTAGGGTTGTCCATAATCTTGTTCATTTCAGCATCATATTGTCCCTGTTTATATGCTATTTCATTGGGCACGCGGTGACTATTGATAGGGTCGACGATACCACCAGTTGCACGTTGAGCCTCAAGGACTCTGATGGCGTGATCATGTTCTATCAGACCCTTTTTCATAGCTTCAAAGACAGAGATCTTCCCACCAGTGTATGGATCTTTGTAGCCAACAACTGCCCTCTCAGCTGAAAGCATTTTGTTGTGCAGTTCAGGGCCAATCAGGCCTTCCTTGACAGCCTCATTAACAGAAAGTTTTTGGTTCTTAATGGGGTCTAACATGTAACCTGTGGCTGCCTGGGCTTCAAGAAGGATCAAGGCTGTGCCTGGAGTAATCTTCTTCTCTTTTAATGCTTGATACATTGACATTTTTTCATTAGATGGTATCAAAACACCAGCAATGCAGTTCTTTCCTTTGAGAGTTTTCTTTAGATGTTCGGTCTCACCAAGCTCTTGCACAGTGGTTTTTCCATTTTTCAGCTTGTCAAACTGCTTCTTTGATAAAAGGCCGAGGTCATGAAGTCTGCTTGCAGGTACCTTATCACGGATTCCGTCAAAAGACAAGGGATCTGGTCCTTTCTCTACACTGTCTACCACATCACCGGCATTTTGGCCATTGTAAACTTTGCTTGTTTCCATAACCGTTGTTACATGGATGATCTCTTTTTCTGAGACAGTCTGAGTATGTTGTGCTTCTTCAAGCTGTTGCAGCTTTTCACGCAGTTTCTGGTTCTCTTCTGCAAGAATCCTTTCCTGCTCTAGTCTCTTCATCTCCAGTTCTTTCATTTCTTTTTGCTTGTTATGCATCTCCTTTTCAGCCTCTTTCTGTTTGTTGAGAGCCTCATCCATTGTAGCCTGGAGTTTTTTCTTCTCATCCTCCATTATCTGTCTCTGGTGTTCCTGTTCATCTTTGAGAGCTTTGGCCTTTTTGACTTCCTCTTCAAACTGGCTCTCCAGCCTCTTTTTCTCATCTTCAATAAGCTTCTCCTTCTTCAACAGCATCTCTTTTTCTGTCAGGAATGTCTGCTGGAGCACTGTCTTCTCATGTTCAATTTGTTTCTGCTGTGCATCAGCCATCTGATAGAAAAAAAATAGGCAAAATTAGTTACAATAAGTATATAGGTGAGGTGCATATATTCATTATGAAGGACAAAAAATTACATAAGTAAAAATAAAAAAATAAATGCAGATATAAATAATTAAATAAACATAAATGAAAAATAAATACATTTTGGTAATGAAAA
>NC_040023.1:25062271-25063412 GCF_000972845.2 Larimichthys crocea
ATGAATTTCTACATGTTTTTATTATTTCTTCGAATATTTCCACATTTATTTATTTTTTTCTGTATTTCTACATGTATTCATTTATTTATTAATTTGTTTGTATGCTAATTGAGTAGGCGATCCTAAATCAGTTTGAAGCAGGATTGATGGCTTTGAGGGCAAGGATGCTGGCAAACCTGCTACATGTTATGGCTGACCAGCTTGAAAACAGTACATTATATTGCTCTGTCAGATTGATCCAACAACCACTGTGACCAGAAAACATTGTTTAACATTAGCTAACGCTAAAAAAGTGCATGCCATAAAAGTGGCAAATTCACCTGTGCTGCTACATAACATCAGCCCTAACATTACATCCAGACACCAGGGGTTGCTGCACAAAGAGATAATCAGTAGTGAATTAACCACATGGTTAGCTTATTCAGTTAAACCTGCCAAAAATGCAGTTGCGATATTATCAGTGAGCTATTTATTCATTTAGCATTACCTTATGTGAAATAACCTTTTCTGGTCGCACTTTCTGACAGAAAGGTAGAAACATACTGTTTTTAAGCTTTTTAGCTCACTAGCTTGTGTCATGTAGATGAATTGTATGTTTGTCTGGTTTGCAGTACAGAATCCCCCAGCAAACTAATCCTGCTTCAGAATAAATTAGGACTGTCTCTTTAATTAGCATACAAAGAGAAATTATAAAAACAAAAAAAGCAGAAATACATAAATAACCTTTTTCATTACCGAAATGTAATTAATTTTCATTTATTTATGTATTTAATTATTTATTTCTTCATTTCTTCATTTATTTATACCTCATCATTGTCCTTTGTTTTGTTTTGTTTTTTACATATCTTGGCTAAATTGTTTATTTAATTTGTAATAAATACTGAATGAATAATATAGTACAATGCACTCTGCTTATGCGTACTGCATGGAGATAAAAACAATTCCCTAGTAAAGTTAAATATGTGCTTTCTGCTATTCATTTAGAGGATGATCAAATTTAATTGGGCAGTATTCTTTTAAAATAAATGTATTCTTCCTCTAGCATCCTTACTTTATGATTCAGGATACAAAATAATTGCATTAGAGCAGTGATTCTCAAACTGTGGAAAGCAAGCTCCCTTTAGTGGTACATGGAGCAATC
>NC_040023.1:25063437-25065075 GCF_000972845.2 Larimichthys crocea
TTAAGTACTGCTAAAATTCAAATTAAATTAACTATAATATTGCTGAAATGTAATTTACAATCTGTCTTGTCGTTTCTGAAATATATTGTTAAATGTAATTTACAATCTGTCTTGTCGTTTCTGAAATATATTGTTTCAATGTAAACCTACGACGTAGTCACATTCAAGTGCACACATACGTTAACCTGATTTGTTTTAATTTCATTTTAATTTAATTTACTGTAATGGGAAAATAGTTAGCGGAGCTAAAGATGAAAGGTTCTAAAACACTGCAATGGTGGCTGCAAACAGTAACTACCAGGAAGAGAAATGTGGATCAGGAGAAGAGTAATTAAACCTGCCTCCTCCGTGGACTGTCCATAGTTGAATACGATCAGCTATTTGGTAGCCACCAAAGTACAACCATAATGACTTTGGTGTAATACTGTATTTTTACATCGTGGTTATAATTGTGGTACTTCAAGAGCCTAATATTTGGTACGCAGTGTAAAAGGATTGAGCCACTGCATGAGTATTTTCTTTTTTTAGCATTTCCAACTACATTATAGAGTCCCGAATTATTATCCTCTTGGAACTAAGAATCACCTTCAATTATGTGTAAATGTTTTGTTAGACACAACTCAACCTCATCGCAATTAAAAAAAAGTGCAATAATAAATTAATCTTACTCAGCTTTCCATAATGCTGTTTTGCTGACTCTTTAGGCCCGCACCTTTTGTTTGTGTCATTTCATGTGTTGCAACTTTGTGATATTTGAATTTAGTGCTCACTTTTGGAAACTAGTAATTGTACACTGGTGATAAATCATGTTATTTTAAGTGGCAAGGGGCAGAATTTAGGAAGCCCTGTCGTAAAAAATGTTTAGTTTAAGATACTACTCTCAGATCTGTATAATTAACAGACTCTTGGACGGTATTCTTTCAAACAGTTAAATGTTAAAGGAATACTCGACTATTTCTTAACTTCACTTCTGTGTATTATAATAGTAAGAATAATGATCATACCAACAATGCTTCTAATTCCGTGCATGGTTTATACTATAGCAAACCTAGGGGTGGGGGTTGTGGGTGAAACCAACATACACATCTCAACAGGACAATATGGGCTGTTGCATGCATTTCGTAGCAATTGATGCACACCAGTGCAAGTCATGGTCAGATGGAGGGCAGACAGGCTCAACAGGGGTGGGGACATCTCTGGCAAACTTTTTAGTATGGTAATGTTGGTGGCAGAGTTTTTCTTGCCTGACACATATACATATATCTGCTGAGTGGGAGGCATGTTTGGAGGTGTCTCGCTACGTAACAATCAAAATGAATACCAGCAGCATTGTAACAAATGAGAGCTTGGCTGTAGATTACAAATGTCTTTTTCTTGGCTGCTAGTGGGTATGTTTAAATGTTCTTTTTATCCTAAAATTAAAGATTTAGCTAGCATCCATGATAAATGCAGTGGAACATTCCTTTAAAACTCCCTGAGCATTGGCATACGTTTTCCTAGAGGTTGGGGGTTCTGGTAAATCTGGGGCTGCATTTACTGTAATACTAGACTGTCTCACAAATTGCTGATCACCACTGACATTGACTTTTGACTAAATAGCTTATAAAATATTATATTTAATCATTTCAAACTGACTTC
>NC_040023.1:25065093-25069488 GCF_000972845.2 Larimichthys crocea
AAATTATGTATTCTTAATTTATTATTTATTTTATTATTTTGGTTGGCTTGAGTTGCAACTGAGTTTTGAAACTTAAATAAATATGAAGCATGATTTGAAATAAAGAAACATTCCAAGATATGAGGGAGCATTCGGGATGTGATTTGCATGAGCACAGTGCACTGTGAAAGAACATTTAAAATAAAAAGATATGGTTTCATGGTTAGTAAAATCAAAGAAAGGAATAGAGGAAATTTAAGAAAGAAGTGTATTAGTTTCAGAAAGTTAACAATGACATAAGCTGCTCTGTTATGCCATTTTTGACACAATACCTCTTTAGACTTATTTTGAAGTTCTTCAGCCTCCTTTTTCAGTCTAGCCTTCTCGTTTTCTAGGTCTGCGATAGCTTTGCGTAAATCGTCAGCCTCTCTGCTGGTATTTAGTCTCGCGACTTCCAGTTTTTCCACTACAACCATTTTTTCCTGGGTGGCTAGTTCAGTCTCATGAAGGCGGGACGCAATATTATCGGCTTGTTTCTTGAATTTTTTAGCCTCCTCTTCAGCTCTGGCCTGGGCTTCACTGAGCTGAGAAACCTGAAGTTTAAGCCTTTCAGCTTCAGCTATGATCTCCATTTGCCTTCTCCTCTCTGCTTCAAGTGACTTCTGATATTCCTCGGTTTCCTCCTCCAGACGCTGCTGCATTAGTTGTTTATCCTCTAGCAGTTTTTGGGCCTGCTCCTGAGCCAAGTCCTTCTGCCTTTGGAGCATCTCTGCTTCAGCTCTAAATTTAGATGCTTCTTGAATGGCCTGCATTTTCTCTTTGAGCATTTTATCTGCAAGAGCTCGCTGCTGATTGAGGTCTTCTTCTGCAATATGTCTCAAGCGTGCAGCCTCTTGGGCTTCTACACTAAGTCGAGCAGCATCCTCTGCAAGCTTTTTCATATTGTCAGCCTCCTTGGCAAGGAATTTCTGTGTATTATCTTTGTCTTTCTTAATGAGACGCTGATTTTCCTCCTCAATTTTGATTTTAAGTTTTAGTAGTTCCTCCATCTGAACCTTAACTTTGAACAGCTCCTCCTCCACTTGGGCCTTTTGTTTGACAGCATCATCAACCTCATCCTTCAAGCGCTGCAGCTCCTCATCAAGGACAGACTTCTGCTTATCAGTCTCATCAAGCTGAAGTTTAACCTTTGTGAGTTCTTGCTCCACTTGGAACTTCTGTTTTAATGTTTGCTCTGCTAGTTTTTTGTGCTTTGCCATCTCAGCATCAGCCTGTTGCTTCTGTTTGAGTGCTGCGGCTTCTGCTTGTGCTCGTTTAGCAGCTTCAAATTCAGCCTCTTTTTTCAACCTCTCAGCATCCTCCTGGGCTTTGGCTTGGTTTGCAGCTTCTTGCTCAGCAGCTGCCTTTTGTCGTTCTGCTTCTTCTGCTTGTTGACGAAGGAGAGCTGCCTCCCTTTCTGCCTTCTCCTTAGCAGCTTCAGCTTCTTTGGCAAGCTTCTTGGCTTTCTCATATTCTTCTTTAAGCTTCTCCTGCATGATGGTATCTTCCTTCTGTTGGGCAAGAACACTTTGGACTTGGTGCTCAGCTGCACTGCATTTCTGGGCTGCTTGTTGGGCTGCAACAATCTGTTTTTCTGCTTCTATGTCAGCCTCTTCTTTCTGCTTTCTGGCTTCTTCTGCTTTCTTTTTCAGACGGTCAAGCTCATCTTGGGCGGCCTTGCGTTGTCTGGCTGCCTCTTCTTCTGCAGCAGTAATCTTCTTAACCTTTTCCTCTGCTTCCCTCCTCCTCTTCTCCTCCTCAAGGGCAAGCTTCCTTAGTTTTTCTGCCTCCTCCTCTGCTCTTAGTTTGCTTTGTTGAGTTTCCTCTGCAATGTTTTTCAGTTTGTTCAGTTCGAGCTCCAGATCAAGTTTTCCAGAAGAAGCCTTTTCAAAGTTGAGCTTCAGAATTCGGATTTCTTCTTCGACAATTCGCCTCTGTTTGAGCGTGTCATCCACTATTGCCTTTTGTCTTTCCATTTCAGCCTCAGATGATTTTTTGAGTAGGACGATCTTTTCCTCAATGTCTTGCTTGTGCTGGTTGGCCTGGTCTTCAAGAGCTTTCCTCTGGTAAGACTCATCTTCAGCTTGCCGGCGGAGTCTTTCATTTTCTGCCTCCTTCTCTTTCAGGGCAATTTCAGCCTCTGTTTTTAAACGAGTGGCATCGCTTATTGCAGCCAGCTTCTCCTTGAGAATCCTTTCAGCCTCTGCTCTTTGACGTGCTGCTTCTTCCTCAGCAACTTGCCTTTGACGCTTGGCCTCTTGTGCAATGGCTCTAAGCTTGCTTGCCTCCTCAGCCAGGTCCCTCATCTTGGTGGCTTCAGCCTCAAGAAGTTGTTTGCTCTTCTCTGTGTTAGACATGGCATCCTTTTCTGCCTTGGACTTAAGCTCATTGAGCGAATCCATTTCACTCTTCATTTTGGCTAGTTCATCCTCCAGCTGTTTCTTTTTTTGTTGAGCGTCAACAACTTCATTCTTCAGGCGATAAAGTTCATTTTCAAGGAGAGATCTCTGCTGTTCTGCATTGTCAAAGTCTGCCCTAAGTCGAATCAGCTCTTGTTCTGCAGTAAGTTTCTGCTGGGCTGTGCTCTCAGCTAATTTCCTCTGCCTATTAAGTTCTTCCTCGGCCATTTCTTTCTGCTTCAGGGCGGAGTCTTCAGCTTTGGCTCTCTTTTTAGCCTCACGCTCAGCCTGCTCCTTTTGTTTCTCAGCTTCTTCTTGGGCCAGTGTCTTTTTGTGAGCTTCTTCCTCAGCCTGGAGTCTTAGACGAAGGGCCTCGTTAGCTTTTTGCCTCCATTTCTCAAGCTCCTTTTCTGCCTCTTCTCTGGCATTTTCTGCATCCCCCTGTTGTTTCTTGAGACATTCTGCTTCTAGCTGCAGCTGAAGGACAGCATCATGCTCTTGTTTGAGTGACTCTTCCAGCTTTGAGGTCTTCTCCACAAAGGAGATGTGTTTGCTCTGGAGCTCGGCAGCGGCACTCTTCTGAGCTGCCACATGAGCAACCTTGATTTGTCTCTCTTTTTCGACCTCTGCTTGTTTCACTTGCCTTTCAGCCTCTTCTGCTTGCATCTTGAGTTTTTCAAGGTCTTCCAGAGCTTTTTGTTTTTGCCTAGCAGCTTCTTTCTCAGCCTCTGCTTTGCGCTTGAGTTCCTCCTCTGCGGTACGCTTTTTCTGGGCCTCTTCAATGACTTGTTTGCGGAGCTTCTCAGCTTCTTCCTGGGCGGCCTTCCTGAGTTTTTCAGCTTCAGCTGCTCTGTCACGAAGCTGCTGGAGCTCAGACTCTGCTGTAGACTTTTGTTTTACTGTTGTCTCAAGTTGGATCCTGATCAGGCGGATTTCCTCTTCAATCTTGAGCTTGCTTTGACGAGTTTCATCCACCTGTTGAGTTTTGCTCTTGATCTGCTGCTCTGAGAGATTTTTGAGCTCAAGCAGTTCCTGCTGGACGTTTTGCTTTTGCTTTTCTGCATCTACAGCAGCAATTTCTCTCTTGCTCACTTCTTCCTGCATTCTGAGCTTCAGCTCTTGAGCTTCTTTCTCAGCTTTAGCAATGGCTTTTGCATGAGCTTCAGCTAACTGCTTCTGTTTGTCTAACTCAGCCTGCATCTTGGCCATTTTTTTCTGCTCTTCCGCTTTGAGTTTCTCTGCAGCTTTCTGCATTAGTGGAAGCAAATGGTAAAGAAAGGATTACAATCAAGCATGACATGTTAAAAGGTAACACTTTACATTAACTAGCTCAAAACAGTGTGGATTTGAATTGTAATTACTCTAGTAATCACAGCTAATCACACTGAAATAAGAGCAATGTAATGTACTGCATTACCCAGGCAATGTTAATGTTAAAGTTAGCTCAAAAGTCAAGATCAATCACTAGATGCAAATTAGATGCACATTCAAAGTGATGTTAAATTCACGATGCAATAAAACAATTCACAACAAGACAAATCAGGAAAAAATGCATGATGGCGATGTATTAATTAATGTATGGAAACAAAATATCACTTCACAACACAGCAAGAAAATCATATGGCATGCAACTGTAGCTGTAGCACTAAGGTTTAAAAACTGTCTTATAATCGTGTTTCTAATATAATATTATAGCCTGCTAGAAATAGTCCTATTGAGCTCCAATTCTTATTTGAAAATAATTTGCTTCAATTATTATGTCAAAATGTATTGTTAAAGTGGCAGTAATATTCTTGTTTTTAAGTATGTCATTTTATATTTCCCACACATTTATTTTACAATCACTGTTTAAATATTGATATGGTTAAATGTGTAAATTGCCAGTTGTTTCTGTTGTTTCTAAGTCTTTCTGTTGAACTGTCACGTGTCATGTTTTAATCTTATGTATATTTTCCGTGTGCAAAGTGTGGGAACACTT
>NC_040023.1:25069570-25073098 GCF_000972845.2 Larimichthys crocea
GGTAATAATAATAATAATAATAATAACAGATTTTTTTTCATGTTAGCGTATTATTCACACCATTCACTTTTTAATCTCATCCCATGCACTGGGGGTTCTTTAAATCACTATTTGCCACAAAATAAGATGGAAAAGAAAGGCAAAGTCAAGGATAACAGGTTCAGAAGATGATGTCACTGTAAGTTAGAAAACAGCTTATGAATCCAGAAAGTGTAAGCACTGTAAAGTAGGTTAAAAAGAATCCTGAATTATATAGTGTAAGTAAGGATGATAGTGACTGTAAGACAGTGTGTATAGTATATAGCTATAATTCTATAAAAGGCTGCAGTGAAAGCAAGAAATTTCCATGGAAAGCAAAAATGCAGATTGAGAGAGAGGGAGATGTTAGGATGACAGAGGGAATGGAGATTACACAGTACAGTAGGTACTCGAAACACTGTGGATAATTTACCTCTTTAATGCTCAAACAAGTTAAGCATTCATCATGGCAAAGCACTGGCAAGCAGTTAAGAGAAGCGAAAGAAACAAAACAAAACATTAGGGTTAGAAAATAATATAAAACTTTAAACTTGTGTTAATTTGGAAAGAAAAGAGAGCTAAAGACCATGATAAACAGGCTGAACCATAGTGAACCATAGAGTCTCAACCTTGATTTTAACCTCACGGGGGGGAAAAAGTGGCCAGAAGGAAAAGAAAGGAAAACCGTAGTGTAGTGAAAGAAAGAACCCCTCATTCTAAATCTATAATGGTACAATACACACAATGAATGGAGATGAAGGAGCTTATACAATACTTCCAAATAAATCATCTATTTAAAGTCTGTATTCATATGAATGTAAACACACTCAAACCTCATGCATCAAGTGTGTGGTATATTTGTATTTTTTCCACTGTTTTACTAATCCTTCGTCACTACTGAAAGGATATAATATAAAACTCTGCTTCTCTTGCTAATACTGTAGATCAGCTACAGCATGCCAATGTTTCATGCGTAACCAGTGCAAAGGAACAATTTGTCACCCGTACATTAATGTAGTGTGTGTGTGTGTGCGTGCGTGTGTATGCGTGTGTGTGTGTTTCACACAGAGAAAAGTGGGTGCATGCATGCGTTTTTGTGATCGGCGGGTCATTTTGTTTGTTGGTTGGTTGATTGATTATTTGGTTGGTTAGGTTAATGTTAGAATTTAGTTTGTTTGGGATCCTCAGCCAGTTGTCACGCACCTCCTCGTCCTCCAAGCGACGCTGTGAGTCAGTGATGAACTTGATGTACTGACTCGTCAGAGTCATCAGCTCACTGTACCTGGTCCTCAGTGTTACATACTAATACGGGGAGAAACAGACCACATGTGTCATTTACAGATTCACGTCAGTTAAGGGTTAAGTTGTTTAATATTTATCAAAAATATTCATGACTTTCTAAAAAGTGTATCATATAAAAAACACACCTCCTGAATGATGTTGTCAGAAGCAGAATCCAGTTTGGTTTTCTTCAAGGGGGAAGTAAGAGGCTCCACCTGAGCTTTGTAGGCGACCAGCTGGAGTTCATAGTCCTATTTGAAAAAGAAAAAGAAATAAATAAAAAATAATACCACACATCAGTTATGACAGATACTTTCTCAAAATGCCCCAAATTAAATTATTAATAAAAATGAATGCCATGTAGTGTTGTTCAATGCTCACCTTGATAGTATCAATGTATGCTTTAGCATATTTTTGACACTCATCAACTTTGTCTTTGTTGCCTTCAATCTCCTCCAGCAGTTTCTGTTTTGAAAAAGGAAGACAGAGTTGAGCTCACTAGTTTCATATGAAGACCACTGGCTGTCTTAAGAAGGCTGCTAATATCAACAAACCTTCTCCTGGGCCAGCTGTTCTTTCAGAGTTTTGCTGTCAGTGATGGGCACAGCCTGGATCTTTTCCTGCCTTTGCTTGGCATCTGCGATCCAGCGTATCAGCCAGTCATAGCTCTCACGGTAGTAACCAAGCTGGCGACCAAGCTGCTCTAGCTCTCTCTGGCGAAGGTCAATTTGTGTGAACACGGCCTTCCAGCGATCCTGGAGACTAGACAGGAGCTGGCGGTAGTGGTCCAGCTCAGCATCGCGCTCGCTGTGAACACGAGACATCTTGTTGCTCACTGCGGTGGCCTTCTTTAGCTCTTCTTCCAGAGAGTCAAACACTGGCTGTTCACCCTCAGCCTCAGCTCGCATTTTCTGCAGATTCCATTAAAAAAGAAAAGACGATCAGCAGTGAGCAAACAAGGTCAAAATCATCACGTGAAACCAGGCTAACTACTTAAAGGAAACTGTTCCCGACTAAATCCAATCCACAAATGAGAGAATGATTAGAATTTCTTTTGTATGCAAATATACAATCACTTGAAAAAGTTCTCCTCTAACAGATATTGAACCCTGACACCACATAAAACAATCATGTCGTTTACCTTGAGCTTTGTTCTGTATGTCTCTACTTGCTTGACATCATTGGGCACGGTGTGAACCTCACGCAGACAGTCCTCGTACTGCTTGAGTACTCCCTCAGCCCCTTGTGTGTTACGGATGACCATTTCAACAGTCTTCAGCCTGAAGCAAGAAACAATAAGTAAATAAAGTAGTGAAGCACAGGGACATTAGGAAACAGCTCATTTTCTCTTAACTCTCAAGAGTATGAGGCTGGGGACTCACTTTTCAAGATAAACAGAGGAGAGCATGTGGGTATGATCCATCTTCTGCACAGTGAGGTCGAGCTCTGAGCGCAGCACAGGAGCTGAGGCAGACTGCTGAGGGGATGCCAAGACCTCTTGTGTCTTTACAGACACCTTATTCAGGTCCTTCTTGAGGCCCTCAAGCTCCACCTGGACTTTCTGTAGGACAGAAGAAGACAATAACATGTGAAGAGTCAAAACTGGACTGGTGTTATGGGAGAAAAACTGAATCAACTGATAAAGAAATCCCAACCAACCAGATTCCAAAAATGTGCCAGATGGCACATTTAAATTTAGTTTAACCTGTGTTGTGCAATGATTGGCCAGAGGCGCTGAACAGGTTCTGAGATCAGAAGGGACCTAAGCACAGCTCTAGTAGGAAAGTAGCCAGGAGGCCTACAATCACTGCAAAAAATGCAATTTTCTGGTGTATTTTGACATAGCACTTAAAACAACAATGATTGTAGCTCTCACTCCGTTTTCACATTATTTCCAGTAGTTTAGGAAAGGAAGCAGAGAGAACATGTTTTGGCCCGTAAAGAATTTTGGCTGATATGAAAACTAGCTGAGTTCATGATATGCACAAAGAGCCCTGAGGGTCAGTAAATGCAAATGCTGCATACACATATCCACAATATGTACAGTTAGGGTGATATGCAAAGATAAAAAGACACATTTCCCCTTGAAGAGGATTTTTAGTATTTGTTTCCAACTTCTTCTTCATTTACCCTTGAGATAATCCTCTAGGCAATTCCGCTGATTCAAGCGTAGCGTTACACAATACAAAGAAGATGAAATTATATATTATTATTATATTATAATAATGA
>NC_040023.1:25073120-25106262 GCF_000972845.2 Larimichthys crocea
AATGATTTTATGTCATATGATATTTTAACACATTGCAGACATCATTCAAGTACAGCACCTTCTGCTCTGTTGTCTTCTGAACACATTCTTTCAGAGGTTCCTTTTCCAGAGGTTTGCGAATGCGGGCCACAGTCCCAGCTTCACAGTCCTCTATACGCAGACGGAGGTCCTTGAGCTCAGAGATGTAGTTCTTACACAGAGACTCATCCTGTAGACCTGTGTAGCAGCATATGAATTAGTTTAGTATGGCAGTATTAGATAAGCAGTTTATTTGGGTTGGGGGAAAAATGATTTTTGATGCATCAACGATCTAGAAATACTGAATAGTTTGTTGTGTTGTTGATGTGTAACTGTACAATAGGACATCTTTCTCAGCATTTTCTACATCCTCAAAACACTTTTTTGCCAATTCTACCACATATTTGCAGTGCACTGAAGTACAGTCATACATGCAGCTCTTTGTGAGTTTCACAAACAGTCACAGCACAGTATTTTCTACCTGGTAGTAGTATTCACACTATGGCCATTGCCACAAGCGTAACATTCTGTGGCTTTACCTAAAAATCATGTATTCTACTTTGTGAAGAGCTGCAAAAACAAAAAAGCAACTAGAAAACATGCAACCATTCAGAGCTTTAACAGTACTGGTTATTTTTAAACATCTGATCCAAGACTTTTAAGCGTGGACACACACTAGCTTGGTGCTCTGGAGCTTTTACCGGCCTTCATATGACTCACCTCGCCTATCAATCATTCGTCCTGAAAAGGTGAATGACAAATATATATATATATATGGTAAAGTTGCCATTCCCCTTATATAACCATGAATAATTTAAAGCTACTTTGCTTTTTAGAAAAAAATAAAAGTTACCTTTCTCCATGGAGCGGAGCAGGCTTTCAAAATGCTGGGTTGACTTGGTGTAGTCCTCCTCAATCTGCATGCGGTCATCAGGGCCAAAGAGCTGTGAGTCCTGGCTGTCTCGCATGTAGTCCTGGTAATGGAGCTCCAGGTTCCTCATGATCAGCCTATATTCCTCTGGTTTCATGGTCTTTAACTGCACAGAATGAAGAAGAATTGGGGGGGGTAATTTACTCTTTGTAGTGCCTGCAGTAAATAAGTTTGACTCTGAACCCTAAACATAATAAAAGTCTTTCATACACAGCCTGCTAACAGACTTGAGGGGCCTTGTTTATGCTCCCAAACCTTGATTTATTAATTTAGTTTCTATTTACAGAATCTATTTGTTTGATTTTACTTTCTATAAATACAGGCGGCTGGGGTAAAGATTGGAACTTTACATCAATCCCTGATGTAACATCTCTTCATAACTCTTTGTCTTTTTTTATTAAGGTCTTTATACTCACCATAGTGATGTTCCAAGAGCGAATCTGTGTGTAGTCTCTCATCAGGTACTGCCATGACAACAGGCTCTTCATGTCTATATGAAGCCTCTGCCACATAGACACCATCTGCTGATGACCTGCATCCAGACTGGTGTAGAACAGGGATGCAGATAGTGCAAGAATTAAAAAACAGAAAGTACTTTAGGGTATGAAACCTGTGATGTATTTGGAGTGATGTGTCAGAGATTGGATTGTTTTACAGAAAAGGTGGTTATGTCCCATGGATCAAGTTCAAGTTAAGAAAAAGCTTAAACCTACAGTAAATTCAATTCAGTTACTGAGTTTATATACACAGATATCACACAGCTGTCTCCTTTAGCTTAGAGATTACTGTGTTCTCACCTGGACACGCTGTCCACAGCCTCCTTGTTGACTGGAGGTACCATGAAGCAGACGGAGGGTACCACTGCCTCGTGTCCAGAGTGGTTCAGGACCTTCCACTTGAAAGGCTGAGAGTTGTTGAGGAGCGCACACTCGTCTCCTTTATGGACAGTGATCTGAAACACAATCCATGATAAATACACACATTAAAGAGGACGTGCTGATGTTCTGTGACAAGTGCGAACACTGTGAGCTGTGACTGATCACTACGGACAGGGATGCAGGAAGTTCTTACCTCCTGTTGCTTGAAATCACAGACAGCCTGAATAGGCAGTTTGCCTTTGACGGAGGTGGTGGGGTTACGTGGTTTCAGCTGGATGATGGACTTGGCTCTCTTGTTCAGGCCGGTCACAAGGGTCTTGTATTCATTCAGCTGTTCTCTCTCCTCCTGATTATTTACAAATACAATTAAGATTAAATCTGAGAAGTGGGACAATTGTGCTTTTAAATCATAATCATGATGTACTTTTTAATTCCTACATATTTTTTAAGAAACTCATCTGCCACAATCATGTGCAAGTAGATCTAGATATATTAATGTGAGGTGTCATCACTCACCACAGCATCCTGTAGCAGATCCTCCAGCCGTGTGGCTGTGGTGGAGCGATCACAGCTGTATTTCTTTTTCATGTTCTCTTGCATTTTCTTCATCTTGTCCTGAGCCTCTTTCACATCGGCAAAGAACTGCAAGAAAAGGACATCATGGGGGGACAGAAAATGTGACTCCTTGCTCTATAAATATTTATGGATGTTCATGATAGGGTTACTGTATACTTGACTTCCACATATTCATTTTCACCGATGTCACTGTTCCATACCTGGTAGTAGGCTGTGTTTTCTTTGAGATGAGCCTCAATACAGCAGCACAGCTGAAGGATCCAGCTCCACTGAGTCTGCAGGGCAGCTGTGAAGGCCTGCAAGAGACAGAGAGAACAGGACGACGTTAAGCGACGTCTCACATAGTAGCTTTTACACTGTAATTAGATTTTTACTAAGCTGGGTTTACTCGAGTAATTACCTCAACTGTCTTCTTGCCTGGATGTCCATCCCTGACATATTTGTCTCCCATGGCCTGGATATCATTGACCTTCTTCTCCCTCAGCTCCAGCTCTCGCATGAGACCCTGAACAATCCAAATAAAACAGTTCATGTATGCTCATTTAAGTACTTTACCCAGACATCTTTCACAAAATCTAAAGGACTGGAATTATACAAAATATGAAGCGTATGACCACAGACTTTGAGGTTCTTCTTCTAAAACTCACTGAGTAGTTGTCTTTCTTAGCCGTCATGTTAGTGTTCCTGTCACTCCAGTCAAAGTTGACCTCCTCCTCCTCTTTGTCATTTAACCACATCAGTTCCTTTGTGGCAGAGCTGACGAAGCCGTGGAGTGATTCCAGGTTCCTCAGGCGGGACTTGGACGAGTTCTGAAAAAACAAACATACGGGTTGATTTAAGAAACCGCTGCTCAAATACATACTACTGAAAGTTAAAGCCTTCACATTGTGTGCAGTGAATCTTAAGTTATACTAAAACCTAGATAAATATAAAACCACAGAACAATGTTTGAACTATGAATATATTTACCACTAGTTTGCCATACTGAAGGTCCAGTCTACCCAGGTATTCTCTGTATGTGCCCTTGCTGACAGGAGACAGCTGGTTCTACAGAATACAAAAGATGCAACAGAGGGTACTTTTAAAATTAACAGCACAACATCATATTGTATGTATTTCTTTCCAGCAGTTTTGATTAGGGTACTACCTCGTCAGCCCTGGCCCGTTCAATCTTTGCACGAAAGTCTTCCACAGTCTGGTGCAGGCCTCTGTGGCTGCCCAGCTGGGACTCCACAGATGGAAGATCAGAGCCCCACTGGGCTTCATCAATACGATGCTGGTTCTCCTCTACCCAGGCTAAAAGGTCTTTGACATAGCGAAGGGTCACATCATCCATCTCAGGCCGCACCTTCATGCTGCTCTGCTGGGTGGCCTGTGTCAAGTTAACCTGGCCCATGGTCACAGTAGTAGTCTTCAGACGAAGGTTATAATCACTGCGCAAGTTCACCAGGCGCTCATGGAGGCGGTAAACCCTGTGGAGGTGAGAAACACAGTCAGCTGTTAGTTGAATGTATTAAAATCTGTGTCTTTGTGCAGTTTTGTAACTGGTGTATGCTAAAAGGCGAGTTAACTTGAATGAGCAATTACCTGCGGTACATCTGTTCAGCCTGAGGGTGGCGCCCATCCTTGAGTATCTGCACGTCGTTGAAGAGCAGGCGAATCATGTTGTCTGCCTTGTCCAGCTCCCTCTCCACTTCTGCTGTGTGCTGAGCTGGTTTCCCTGCATTCAGCAGACGGATGTCCTGGAGGGATGAACACCAATGAAAACCATTTTCACCGTCTTTTCAAATGCCACTTAAATTTTAAAAGAAAATAAAGGCTTGTGACAGTGACTGACAGATTAGCCATTTCTCTGCCTGAAGGATTTTTGTTCTCTTTAATGTTTTATAGCTAAATGTTTGGCAGAGGGTAAAATATTTTCTTAAATGATGGAAAGAACCGTAAGTCTGTACTTTGGACTAAATAAGACTTTATGACTGCTAATTGTAAGGATGCCAGGCGCCATCTCTGCTCCAGACAGCAACTACTGCACAGCTGAATTCTTTTAAAAGATGAACTTATGTAAGTCAGTATAAGTTTGTATTATCTCTAATGTTAGACTTGAACAGGACTCACTGTCTGCAGCAGGGTCTCCAGGTGGCTGAGTTGGTCATCACACACGCCTGACTCCATCTGGACTTTGCTGACAATCCTCTGGAGCCTCTCAAGTCTGGATAAGAAGAAGAAGAAGAAGAAAAAAAGTTTAAAAAAAAATGAATTAAATTGTGATAGTCCCACGACCTCCACAGCATCAACTCCTACCTTGACATTTCTAAGACTCAAAACCTGTCTTTAGCAACCACATTGCATTTAGATCACAAGAAGATAAAGCTTACAACTTACGGCCACCTGCGTTGTAGCAAATACTCCAATTTATGAGGGTCACTTACAAATGCCATTCCCACAAATCTCATATACAGATTACACTTCCAACTACGAGGACGTTGGATCTTCTCTCACTCCCATTGTGTCTTAGGAAAATACTCTGCAACGTAGCACCGCAGACTGACACACAAATGTCTCCGTTATCTGACAAAGGCATCCAGTCTGCTCATTCAGTCATTCCACATCTCAGAACCATAAACAAGGCCATCAGACTGCATGACGACCGGACAATCTCGTGACATGATGCCATCCCATTTTCCGGGCATGACGCAATGCTAATTCTGAATACACAGATAATTCACAATGTTTCATCCTATTTCATCAGACTTAATTATATCTTTTTATGTGTCCAATTAGGTGGAGGACATCTCTCTCATTTTGATACAAGTCACAAAACAAGAAAAACCATCTTTCACCAGAATCTTCCACCAGAGCAGGAAAATGATGCAACATGTCTGCAACTGAACATCTATGATGGTAAAATATAATGTTGTTTAGTAAAGAAGCAACTGAAAAGCATATTTTTGTTATACTTTTATGAGAATAGCTTTGGTGACGTAGGACGCTTAACAGGCTAACTAACTCACAATAAGCTTGAGGCCAAAGCTAGGCTATGGGCTAGTACTGTGTAGCCAGCTATTAGCTTTTTAAAAAATGTTTTTAAAGTAAATAACCTGTTATCTTTTCAATGTTCTAAAACTAAATAGGTATGTCAGCATCGTCTTATCCTTTCTAAACTGCTAACATGTAAATATAAAATGAATTTTTTTACATATGTTATTGTTATCTCACAAAGCAGCAGCGTGTGGTATCATCTCTATGTATACACACAATGTGTACACAATGTATTCCAACTATAACTTTGTTGTTGTATTTGTGTCCTGCCTTTGTTCATTGTTACATTAGTGGACAAGGTTGTGAATCATCGCCTAATCTGCAAGCTGGATGGGGTGCCTGACTGTTCTGCCTCATTAGTCTTCTTGGTTTGAACCAAATATTTGAACCATTAAACATGTAAATATTACTACATATTGCCCCTGTCCTAACCTTTCAAACTCTATCCTGAGCAGCCGCTCTCTTTCAAGGATGGCCACATGAAGCCGACCCCATTCTTTCTCCACATCAATGGGATGGTAGCCTGGAGGGACCTTCACCTGACCAGCATGCACGGCACTCTGTGGGCAGATGTCAGTAGAACGCATGAGTCATCACTCATTGGAAGAGAATACAATCAAATACAAAAGAGTGGAACAAAAAATTAGGGTTGGCTTGCCTCAAAGGACTGGTAGATGTGTTTTGAACGGTTCTTGTCGGACTCTTTCACTGGCAGCTCCGTCTCTTTGAACTTCAAGAACTGGCGCCAAAGAAGCTAAAGAAGAAATAAAAGATTGTTTTAATCTTTAAATTAAATCTTTTATAAAATGTTGTTTTGTTCTCAAAACAACCTTTAAATCTTGAAACCTTGACTTTATTTGTGTAAATGACAAGGCCTAATCTCCTAATGTCCTAAACAGGATAAGCACATTAAGGTAACACATCACACTACAGGTCTAATAGTCTGTATACGGTTCAGTGCTACACTCTATAGTATCATTCATTCCCATAATTGAGTTGATCTTATAGTGAGTGAAATAACTCCAACTGCCTATATCACATTAAAAATATCACTTTCACGAATACTGTCCTGCTGATATTTTGACTTCAGAAAGCAAATTAAGAAAAATACTGAAGTCACGCAATGCTTTTGTTCTGCACCACTGACAGGGAGTGGCACAGTGGTGATTCTTCTGAGGATTAGGCTTAGCATGATCTGCCTTTTGGCCTCATTTTCTCAGCACTGGCAGTACAGTGCCAGCCCCACCTACAGTACAACAATGTCTGGGAAAACAGTTATGTAAGCGTGCTCTTTGATCGAACTGTGGATGACAGCCAAAACCTCTTTTGCACAATACTTATGTTATTAAAACACTCACAGAGCTTTCAGTAGTCTTATTTTAAGTACATAAAGATAACTTTTTCATGCATTAAAGGAAACTATTTATTTTAATATATATATTTGTGCTCCTCACTGCTGCTCAACTGTAAACGTATCCATAACAAAGACAAATCTCTAGCCTAGAGACATAATACCAGCATATCATCAGCATATGATCTCACCTCTATCTCCTCATAGCTTGCAGGGAACTTCCTCTCCTCGAAAATCACGACATGGTGGCGGATCCACTGAAGCAGAAGTGTCACCAGCTCGTAGTATTCCTGCCAGCGCAGCTCCAGCTCCTGCAGCCAACGCAGCAGAAAAGACAGTTTAACAACAGACAGGAGGACTCTTCTTCTCCGGCGTCTCCATGTTCGAGTACTCACAGACACCACGCTAAACTCAATTAGCTACCAACAATCCATGTCTTGTGTGAGTGTGCAGGGAGGTAGACAGTGGAGAAGGGGCTGATGAAGGGGGCCGTGATGGAGGGGAAGGAAGATAATGATGGGAAACACACAGAATGAAGCGGATTTCTACAATTCTACCAGATCAGTATGTGCAGTTGTACCCGTGTGTATGAGGAAATGCATTTGAACAGATGTGAAATCAGTATTTACCCTTTACATTGGTCAAGTTTAAGATTAGGACATTAACTGTCAGCATAGCATTGATCTAATGGGTGACTTTGTATAAACATACATATGAGATTATGTGTGACAATACATACGAGTCTATCTGTTCAGCTTCTAAAGTGTTAACACCATAAGTTGTTAATTTCCTTCACAAGACTTCTATTTCTCTTTGAACTTGTGGAGGGTTTTGGAAAACATGCATACAAAAGCTCATTTATAGTCACAAGCTGGGTGTTTGGGTTTGATTTGATCTGATCAACCAGATCAAATTAGAACCAACGTTTGTGTTACAGAGAAGCACGTTTATTTATAGCATTTGTACATTACTCTGGAGGCGTGCAACAAGCAAGATTCATGGTATGGTAAGTTCTGCTTACGTTAGCTCTGATGCCATCATGTGCGTCAGCCCGAGGCATGGCATCATACAAGGATGATACGTAAGTGATGATGGACTTCTCGTCAGGGTGTGGGACGTCGACATCTGAAAGGAAAAAGTGAATTGTATTATATGTCACCTCATTATTTCATGTAGCAAATTAAAAATAACAGTCAATTGCAGCTTTACACAACAAAAAAAAGAGAATAAAACTACGGTCAGTATTATCACACAGGTCTGGTGTTTCTAATTAAAGCAACTTTGGGCCTCTCACCTTCAGGGTCCAGAAGGCGTGTCACTCCCAGGTCTCTCTCTGCCACACCAAAGGCCTGTTCCAGGTTCTCCAGGTTGTTCTGGCGGTATACTTTGCCCATGTCGATGAGTCTAGGACTAGGGAAACACAGGAAGGAAACAGGTGAGAGGGACAATTTATAAGTGTAAGCTACACTTAAATGCATAGTGACACCAGTGGCTACTTTCTTTAAATATTGTTTCTCATATTTTCAGCTTCAGAAATCCAAAGTAAAACTTGGGGAATGGGGAAGAATAAAATGTCATTCACTTTTACAAATATGCAGCTTATACAGGTCTGCTCACTGATATGGCATGACCTTAAATATATTAGCAGCAGTGGTGCTTTTTTAAAGACTCTCTGCCAATAGCTATAAGCAGTTAAAAAGCCAACTTATTCACTTTATGACAAACGTGCATGAGCACCTGCCTGTTTGTCCTCTGGCTGTTTGACTCTCTTTGGCAGATGCCAGAGCATCTAAAGGTTAGGTTGTAAAACAGCATGATTGAACCTCACTGATCATACATACATACTTGACTATCACATACCTTTCACTTAAAAAAAAAATCAAAATGAAAGCTTGAAATGCTTTATCAAATCCAGAAATTTAAATGTGCAATGCATACCCCAGCACTACTGATTATGATACTTAGTGGACAAATACAGTTGTACAAAAAAACAACAGTAGGATTAGATTCATACAGCTCTCTGACACGTGGAGTGGAATGGCTCCCATTCTGTCCAAAACCAAGAGAAGACTCGCCATGGCGGATTTCTCGGACAGAATACTGCTTTGTTGGCTTAGAGTAGCTGCTCATGCTCTGTCCCTCTCTGCCATGAAAAGTATGAGACCTCCTTCCGTGACCCAGTTCGTTACTGCTCGAGTGGGCCCCTGAGCTTTGGGAACCCCGGCCTGAGTCCCTGGAGGATCCCTCTGATGGGATATCCTCACATATCATGATCACTCGGTTATCCTCATCGCTGACAGATCCTGACGTCACACCAGTGAAGCCCAGGCGTTGCTTTTTAAGCTTAGACTTCTTCCGTACACTGAGCATCTTGAGCCTTAGAGTGTCATTCATTCATGCTAACAAATCTTTTGATGAAGTGATGGTTGCGTCTAAATCCATCCTATGCATTTCTCAGAGGTCCATCATCACGTGAAGATCCTTTTAATCCTTTTGCAGGGTTGCAGAGATGAAAAAAGACTCCTAGTGGTACAGCCAAGTCACTGTTCCTTCATCAAGCCTTTCAGCACAGAACCTAAATTCAGCTATAGCTTTGTAAATTCAGTTTGTAAACCCTGGATAAATCGCATATTCTGCACTAGTATGCCTTGACTTCTGTCTAGGCGCAGAGTAACGCTACAGTTTTCATGTAGCAGCCACAGAGTGCTACAGTTACGCCTGTACACCACACCCCTCACATTTATGAAAGGCAGCACTAATCTAGCCTCAGGTGTCTCCAAACAAGAAAAAAAAAAAAAAAGAGAGAAAGAAATTGCAGGTACACGCTCAAGTTTAAGGAAACTTGCCCCTGCAGGCATCTTTTTTCTTCAGTACATAATGGTTGTGAAGAACTACATCTTGCTCAGCGTTCAACTTTCTCTCATCTAATACCACTTTTTCTTCTGTTTGCTGTCTGGACTCGGCATGAAATCCTTTGTTAAAACATCTAAGAGGAAACCAACCAATGGCAAATTGTATTGACAAATCTTCCTGAGAAATAAATGTGCATTCATTTCCCAGGATGCGGCTACACAAAGCAACCTTTAACCGCTAATTCTACTATAAAGAGACATGACAACATGAGGGGAATTAGCATATTTAGTGTTAAACAGTAAAGAGGTCAGATTCTCCTCTTAATTACTAGGTTCCTGACAGTTTAATAATCATATTAAGGAGAGGAATTACTCACAGCCAACGCCTCACAGTGCTATTCCTAGCCTCAAGCCGTGAAAAGTTCATTGAGAGGCATTAATACAAATTTTATTAAAGCAGCATGAGACCAATAATGTCAGGTGCCATAACTACAAAATAGGTAAAAAAAAAACGATATGAATTCTCTCTACTGTAAAATATATATCTCACTGCTAATTAGCTTTCCATTAAAATAAATCAAATATAATAGCATGAAAAGGTCATATCATGGTTATCATGTCTGTAAGTTATTTCAGGAATAGATACATCTTGTCAATACTGAGAGTGTGATCTAATTACAGAGCAGGTTTAAACTGGCATTATGAAGTGTAATTTGACATCTTAAAGCGTGCCAAGGTCTCACTTCTCAAGTGCACTCGATTTTCAATTTTAAAAAATCATGGTTGGCGATGTGTCATGACAAGATCCAGCTTCAAATATGAAGCCCTGCATTTTTCAAAATGGTTTACATTTGATGTGTATGGTAAATATAGATAGTGCTGTTATTTTGAGAGCATGGCCACACAGTACAGTATACTGTTTAACAGCAAAAGGGTGGACACAGTAGTACTGTACAGTAGCATTGGCGCTGTAATCATTTTATAATCATATAATTAATAGCAATAAATTCACTCACTAGTGTTTGTGAATGACGGCGTTGAAGAGCTTGCCGTCTCTCCAGCTGGTGGTGAAGTTATCGCAGCGGATGTTCTGATAGCCGTCCGTCATTCTCTGGGACCAGAGCAGCAGCTTCTCCTTGGCCGTCATGTCTTCTGACTGGCCGTTGACCTGAATATCTGAGATCTGATACAACATACATAAATAAAATGTTATGAAGGTGGCTGATATGTCAAATAATCCATATTGAAGAGAGGGAATGGGTCATAAGTGGAAACCAAAAGATGCAATTTGTATGGAATCATTGGACACCCATGATATATTTTGGAAATGTCATAGATTTAGAACACTTTTATCACCCCTTGATTTAATATTCTCTTTGTTATCAGTCTAATGGAATATTACATATTAATTATATTAGACGTGTTGATGTTTCTGACTTGGCTTGCAGGATGCAGCAGGCTTTCTGTCTGGTCACCAGATTGTGGGATTTTACGGCAAGTTACATGATTAAAAAGGGAATTTTACTCTTTGATCTCTATGGCTCACCAGCAACCACAGCCCTCTATTCTATAAAAGTATAAAGTGTCTGGGAACTTTGTTTGTATCTACCGGGCACAACCACACCTTCACCAGATCACCTCACCAAAACCACACCAGTGTCTCTTTTATTTCCAATGCTGAACTTCAGCTTTTTCCAAATTGAACCTGAATCATCTGATATTATAAGGGTGTGACCTGGCCCCTGCCTGTTTGGCCGGTACCCAGGGATTTCTGTCTATCATGGCAATAAGTTGTATACTTGGCCTGACACTCCCTCCCCCTTGGGAGTCAGGGAGAGAGTGACTCATACTTACACACCCTGATAGTTTTATTTGTTTACACCGCTCATAAATTAGCTACTGCACGATAAGTACTTCACAGCAGAGTTAGTATGTTATAACTGTGAATGCTCTGTGTATCTTAGTAAAGAGAAGTATCATGTTTTGATTAGGAAAATGTCTTTTTTGAGATGAATTATGAAGAGCAGAATCCCCTCTGATTGGTTCCAGGGAGACGGGAAACAGCAGCTGATAGGTGCAGATCCCAGAGACAGAGGTATAAAGTGATAATATAATGGAACACAACACTGACAGACGAGGAGACCTGGAAGTGCAGGATGATGGTCCATATTAACCCCAGGGTCAGTTTGGGGTTCCCATCTGCGATGTCATCATTTCTGATGTTAACCAGCTTGACCTGGGAAAACAAAACAGCAGCAATATTACTTAGTTAGTCCAAACAGACACAATGAGGTATGATGCTTTGTTGTGTGTTAAAGGTAATGATTTATGCGCCATACCTGCCGGTGTTTGAGGAAGTCCAGTGCTATCTGTACATTCTGCAGTTTGTGGAATCGCATGCGGCCTTTCTCTCTGGGCTGAGGATCAGAGAGGAGATAAAGATGGTGTTTACTTACATGACAAGATTATCAGACACTATCATTTTGGTATACTCATGGTAAAGGATCCAACAATCAGTCAAAATGGTGAAAATAAATAGGAAGAAAACTCAAAATCCAATGGAAAGACATTTAACAGAAAGAATAAATGAAAAAAAAAAAACAGGATACAGAAGGAAAATTGCATTGGCTGAGCCATTGACCACTTTTTGTATTATTAAAGTCATCTAACAGCAAGCTGAGAGTAGTTCATGTTGCATTAAGTTTAGTTTGTCTTTTCAATTTCAAATAAATCCGAAAAATTAAGCTGCTGACAAGAAGTTCCCAAACAAATGCAAACAGATGTTTTAAAGGTTCATGCTGCTATGAAAAACAAAGTACTGTATGACCTGTGCCAAAAACTGCCAGCAAGAATCAGCAGCACCTATTGATAACTGGATATGTTTTGTTTATATCCTGCAACTATGTGCTTCAAGCAAGGCTGTCAATGAGAGAAAGGAAAAAAGCAACAAAAACATTTGGATCTGCATGCACAGCCAAATCACTGGAAAAGCGCAGATGAATAATAATTTGTTTTTAAAAAATAAGTGGATGTCTACATTAAATTATCGACCCACTCACCAACCGAACGCTCCTGACCACGTCTCTCTCCCTCGGCTAGCTCCAGCAAGAGCAGTGCAAAGAGAGGAGGCAATGGCCAGACGGCAAAGATCAGCACACACAGAGGAAGGTTAAAGGAAGGCAAACGGGAGGCGGCAGAGAGGAAGAAGAGGAGGAGAACCATAGATCAGATAGGAGAATAGTTCCCAAACACACACACACGCAAACACAGGCAAAGGTTAATGTGTTAAGGCCATGGAGGCATTCAGAAGATGAGCAGAGCTGGAGCTGGTGGAGAGAGCAATGAACTACAGCAGCAGAGAAGCTTCTGTACAGATCAGAACCCGAGCAGCTGTGAAATGGGTGTAAGCCTTAACATTTTAGTTACAGACAGAAAGACTAAAGGGGGGTGTGAGAGTTTAAATATTAAAAAAAGAAAGAAAGATGGTAGTCAGATAGTTGAGATAGAGAGAAGGGATCGCAGACACATGAGCCGCCAGAGTCAAGTAAAAACGTCTTTGTTTAGTTCAGCTGGCTAAGCCTTTGACTCGCAACTTGGCTACGATTGGTTACAATTTGTTACTACAGGGATGATATTCCATGTTGACTTATGATAAATACATTTATGTAATTAGTCTGGATTATGTTTTGGTTTGGAGGATGGTTGAGGTAAATCATGCAGAGCCTGGGCATATCTGCTGCGTCACCGAGTGCTCACCAGTGTTTCGCCAGAGAGGACCTCCAGCAGTGAGATCAGGTTATGTCCATCTCGAAGGTCTTCATACAGGTCTGTCACGTGACGCTGTGTCTGCCAGGACAAAAAGAAAGCACACGTCACAAGAAGTCAAAATGCAATCACCAGGAATTACAATACTTTATTAACATCCATCCATTCAATATTCTGGTTCTTTTATTTACAAAAGTTGATGCTGATGGCCACAATATGACAAATGAGATATGACTAAGATCAATACCAACAGCACATGGGGCAGTTTTTGCTATTTTGCATTACAACTGCAAACCCAGGTGAAACTTCAAACCTAATGAAGTATGATGGCAACATGAGTTAAACATTTTCACTTGTAACAGAGGCAATTCATACTGAAGCTGTTTCCCAGATGTGTTATATGTTTTCTACAGTGCTCAGAGCATTCTCTCCACTAGTAAATTTCTACACAGGTCAGGAATGCATAGCCGTGAGCAGCCAAGCCTGACTCTGGCTCAAAATGCCAGCTGTCATCTCTGACAAGCAATAAAATTTAGGATCAGTGAGGTAAAAGTGCACTGGTGACCCGAAAATCAAAATACAAAGTAGGCAAATATATTTAATGAATGTTTATTTAACAGTCTAAACTGCATTCACTGTGTGACTGACTTGTGGTGTAACCACAACCAGAGCGTGAAGGAAGTGAGGGAAGATGCTGTGATGGTGCCAGAAAACAGGAGATCAGATAGGAGGAGAAAGTTATAAGACAAGTGAGGAAGGGGACAGTCTCCATGCAAAGTCTTCACAACCAGACACACATTTAGTACGGTCCTGCTCAGATGGGCTAGCACCTACCTCCACCTTCCAATGCTGGGTGAAGATGGATAAAAGATGAAGGTATGAGAACAGATGAATGAGTAATGGAGAAACGAAGGTAATGGAAACAAAGGAGGGAGAAAAGAATAAGAGCAGAAGTAAATGAATATGAAATGAAGAGCAAAGATAAGGACAAATGGAAATGTTGATGAGGAACATGATGTGTATGAGGGAGACAGATTAAACAGATTAATGACTAATCATATCTTTAACTTCTATGACAAAAATCAGCCCATCTGTGTGTGTTTGAAAGGTGAAAGAGGCCTCAGCCCTAAACTGGAATGAAAGCAAATTTCCCTTGCAAGTTACAACAGTGGCAGTTGTTGGCAAGTATTTCAACAGAGGTATCCAACCATAGCTATGCTCCTGCCTGCCTGCCTGCACACCGGAGATGAATGTCCAGGGTGGATCTGAAGTGAAGGGAATGTAACCAACACTGCGACCACTAGGGTTCACTGTCTACACATGTAAAAAGATCTTAAGACTTGCATAAACTTTCACAGTGTACTGAAACATCCTACAACAATCCTATTCAAGAAACATCTCTATTCTTGAGTAGTACCATATTATTTAAAACTTTACAAATCAAAAATATGACATATGATTGTTCATTTCCTTTAATCAAATGACTTTGTGATTATCTAGCGTCGTTGCCTCTGTGTGAACTGTAGAGTCATCTATCACCACCCCTTAATTACTTTGTACTGAAGAGGGTGTGGTCTCTGAGACTCTGCTCGGCCACACTGTGACTGCAGAAAGCTGAGGTGTTATGCTACAAATTACCCTCTCAGGGACAAAAAGAGCTGCACTGTAAACCTATCAAGGTGAAAACCATTAGCACACATGGCTGACAGTCTGGACCCCCTACATGACTGTGATGCCTGGTCTGAAAACAAAACACTTAACATGCCTCAGGTTTTACATAATGTTCATCTTGTGCAGTTCCTTTCAGTCAGGTATAATCTGAGTTTAATCGGCAACGAGTAAGGTTTATAAGCTAATCAAATGTAGTTTGTAGGAATCGGCTAGAAAACGGATTTTTGTTCTGCAGCTGCTTCGACGTTCCACTCTGTCTTTCACAATATAAAAAGATTTACTGAGCACAGGAAACCACTCAGTGGCCCTTTATAGCTTTTCATGGCTGCACCCAACCTGTAGTCTGCCCCTGTCAAGCCAGCCATTAAGCCATTAAATCAGTGTAACAGTCAGTTCCACATTCATCTACAGAGTTAACACTTTCCCAACCAAATGTGTGCCTTTTTCTTCAATGAGATTTCAATCTGCTGACTGTAGGTGGAGACTTTGTTCCTTATCTTGTTACTTGATATAAATTAACGTTATATGCTCGCAAATAACTAGAAACCTCTGCTTTTAAAAATCAGTAAATATATCAATCTAAACCTGAAAATAGTATTCAAACAACATCCAACGGGGATGTTGTCTTGCATTAAAAAAATAGAATTTAAGTGTACGCCTGGTCACTAATGAAAAGCCAGACTTTAAATGAGAGATTTTAGAAACTTCAATCTTTGGAGAGAGAAAATAAAACACTTCTTTGCTTGTATTACATATTACATATACAATGTACTAACAACAACAATGTTCGTGAGAAATTACGTAACTTCCCACAGTTAAGTAATCAGTTTAGGCCGAGCATGAATGCAGGTAGCCACCCAGACCCAGGAGTCTGTGCAGCACATGTGCTACCGTTGGTCCTAAACCACTGTGGGCTCCTGGCCGAGACCAGTCTTTTGAGAATGAGCTAAGTGAGTCCAGATGTCTGTGACTCACCCTCCAAAATTCACAGCGAACACTTAAGAGAGACAAGAGGGAGTAACAGCACTATGTTCTCATGCTGTGGTACCAGAATACGTTAGCGCTGCACATTCATGGAAAGGAAAACACTCTTTGTGCTTATTTTTTCTCCTCTTGTTCCATTTTTTTATATATATAATGAATGGACCTGTGTATGTGGAGAGAACATACAAATAATGTGGAAGCACTTAATGTCATGGAGTTGTAAATGTAAAGCTGCCAAGTGAGAGCTTCCTGGAAGAAAAGTGGCACAAGCAGGGCTATTTTTATTGCTTTGTGGGAGCGGTATTGTGTTACGGGGGACTAATTTTTCACTCCTAATGAGGAACTCAAGAGTGAGGAGTATGACCTGTTTGACTTTACCCCCATTCTGACCTGTTTACCTCCCTGAATGTGTGATGCATTGGAGAGCTTCCAGGTCGTACAATGAGAATAGAGTGTGAGGTAGGTGAGAGTGGACAAGTGCTGATGGACGGTTTATGCAGCCTTGCAGCTGATGACAGACTGGACTTCTGGTAAGCCTCCGCATCGTGGCGCAATGTTAGAGGCCGTGTGTGAGCAATATCCGATTAGCTATTGTACATTTATGTGAATGGGGTGTGAGGTGTCGGCAAAAATTTTGTTTCGGTCCGCTAATGTTTAAACTGACATCATCTCGTAATATCTTCTACAAACCAAAACATCATCTTGTACATAGACATTATCCCCCATGATTATCGTTTTGATCACCCATCATCATGTGTGTACGAGTGTAATACATTAACACTAACAAGTTCTTGCAAACACAAAACCTAAACCAACCTGTAATTATAGTACATGGATTTAATTCTAAAGGTGGAGCTTGATAACATCTTGACATCTGTGGTGCAACATTTATTAAGCACTCGACACACAGCGTAACATCCTGTGGCTGAGCACGAACCAGTGTGTTGATTCGCTGACAGAACATCTGCTTGTATTATTTAGGCGTGGACCACAAACAGGGAATTTTCCCCTTTAATATCCACCGTGGTTGTTAGGTAAGGAAACATACACCACACGTTCACGAGCTTCAGAGAAAGTGAAATTTGTGGACTTCCTTTTATTTTGCAAAAGCGTACCTTGTTTATGTGAAAACGACATTGCAGGCATGTGTGAGCCGTAATGAGAGCGCCTTTAGAGCACAACGAGAAAGAGTGACACTCAAAAACACGTCCTTACCTTTATCAAGTGCTTGTTCACCCATTTTGTGAAGGTCTTTTTCTGTACTCGATCTCGTTCATCTGCAAAACAGAAAGCATGTTTTATTAATTTTATATAAAGAGACTAAACAAAAGAGGAAATTCCCAAGATACCAGTCTTTGTTTGATTTGTGCAGGACAAACAGATTGATGACTGGGTGGAAAAACACTTCTTGTGCACGCCTGCATCTGAGTCAGACCGCACTCATTGTCGGCAGATGCACCCGTATTGTCTAAAAAGCTTCAGGTCATGTCTCTCTGTCGCACCATTACCACCTGGGGTCCGAGACAGAAACATTCAGAAAAGGATTCCAAGGTAAAATCCTTTTAAAATGTGAAGTGCTCTGTGTGATTACCACAAGACAAGGCATAACTATTAGAGTGCAATTTTCCGACAAGAAACAACAAGATCTTGACATGGAACACACCCACTAAGACAACAAACCTGCAACACCCACCCAGTGTTACGTTTCTGTTAAGAGTTCAGGCAAAAAACACAAGGTGTGTCGCTGCAAGATAGATTATGGACAAAGTGGAAGGATGTGTGTGTTTGCAGCTCTCTCATGTGTGCCCACTTGATCTAAAGGTTGTGGTTCACTGATGGGTTTGAATATCACAGAATGATAAATGGCGCTTTGATCAGTGAAGACACCAATGACGGAGGTTCAGGAATTTCTTCACCTCATGTCCTTTACTGAGGAGCCCACCTTGAGTGACTCACACAGTTAACTCCTTTCACGTTATGCCAGAAAGAACTACAGACACCAACACAAAGTCCTCTGTGTTTTCACTTAATGGGAGCGATCTGACTGTCTACTGCGTGATGACACACCCAGAGACTGGAAGCAAAGGGCCGTGATTCAGTGCTGAAACAAAATGCCCAGAGGCTACATTTGTTTCCTCAAGAGGCTGTCAGCAAAGACGTCTGCAAATGTGTTGTGGAACTGTGTTTCCATGGAAACCTCATATAGCCACCAATGACCTTTAGCCTTCTCGTATATAATTTAAACCAATGGGAGACTAAGCTTTACTATGTGACCTCTGTGCTTCTACTTCCTGCCAAGTGTCAACAGGAGTGGAAGCGTGACGATTGGTGACACACACAGACGCTACTGTAGACAAACAGATTCCCAGAGGAGTCGCACCTTGACCTGTTGGGTCTCTGAACTCTGTCCACGCTGCGTTACCTAATCCTGATCAACAACCACATCTCTGCTGCTCTTTTTAAGTGAAGGGTACATGAGTGAATCAGGGCAGAGTGAACTTTAAGTATCAAATGTCAGTAGACACAAACAGGTTTCAGTGATCTGTGGAGTTTAGACCACAGTGGTGGAAAGTACTGTAACTGATCATTTAGTTCCTGGTTATTTATATTATTGTGCTCAAGTACAGTTGTAAAGTATTTTGCTTTACTTTATACTTAATGATCAAACTGTCTAGTTAAAAAGCTCAAACTAGATACTTACACATTAATGCAATAGCAATAATAATCTAATTATTAATATGAGACCATGGATCTGTGTTCCTGCATGATTGATGAGCATTTATAACATTTCACTTCACTCGAAACTTAAATGTCCTACCTTCACTTTAGCTAAAGATCTAAATACTATATCCATTACTTGCATGACACAAGAGAAAAGTAAACACACAATCACAATGGCACATTCAAAGTGTGTTGTCTTATCTATTTGTATAACATGCATATTAGAGCTGTAGAAATGTCACAAACAGAAGAGGGCTGTCTGGGGAAAAAGAGGAAGTGATGAGAAAAATGACAATGTCATCAAAGGTATCATTCATCCTGACTACAGTACAACCAAAGGCAAATAGACTGTAGCTACAGTGACTCATTCACCCCAAAACACATGCATGCTGCACAACAAAAAATGTGAATGGGCTGACCAATACGATGTGAGGAGGCTGCTGATGCATTAGAAAAGGGGAGTATCCTCCTTTAGACAACAGTGTGGAGAAACACTGGACGGTACAGTGCAATCAGAATAACTGCTAAGTAACTGTTGTCATTTTAAACATAACAAAAGATGTCAATATTTATTATGAAGACAACTGACACCACCATCTTGCCCTGGAATCTGACAAAATCAGGCATTATACAACTCATTATACAACCAATCAAGCCTGAGCACATCAGCCACCTTAAGCTCTTACAGTAAGAACAACTTAAACACTAACCCAATTAAATACTTCGCTCAAATCTTCCTGGAAAAACACTCTTTCCCAGCGGCATCTCCCGCATATGGGAACAAATAGATCCAGATCAAGGCTTGCAATTAAGCTATTTCTCATTAACTGCCACCGTACTGATTACCTTTCCTGCCGTCCGTAGCCTTCAGCATCCCCTGGTAGTAGCCATCATCTGAGGGCACCCTCTCTTTGCCCATGCTGTCAGAGGAGAAGTTCCTGTTTCTCTGTTGCTGAGAGGTCATTGTCACACACAAATATAATCCTAATGATAAAATATCCTTGGTGATTTTCCCCTTAATGTCAGCTTCTGCTTTTCTTGCTTCTATCTGTCCCTCTGGTCCACAGATCGTCCCAGAGTATGCAGTCCCGTGGCCACAATCCACTCAGCACTTCACAAACCTATGATTTCTCTCTCTCTCTCTCTCTCTCTCTCTGAACCTCCTCACTCAGCTCTGCCTTTTCTCTGTTTTTTTTCTTCTTTTTCTCTCTCTCCCTCTTCCTTTTTCTCCCGCTCACTTTATTCCTTTCATAGCAAATGGTGCCTGTGGGCTATGAAGTCTGGGCCTGTCCTTGTGTGTGATGTGCAAGTGTGTACTTAGTGGCGTTAGTGTGTGCAGGACATGGTGGGCAGGGCTCTGAACACACCCCTTCCTCTTGCAGGGTGCCGTGTTTCGCTGAGGCGGGCAAGAACGAGGTGTGGTAACTTGCATGTGCTATCATCTAATCGCTTCGTTTGCGCAAGACAATGCACACACAAGCTGATTCACTGAGGGCAATAAAACACTCATAAAAGCCTGCTGATAATTTTTTATACTGCACTGAATGGAACTTTAATGAACGGTATACAATGTTCATAGATATCCAATAAGAGCCAAAAGAGGTCTTCTCAGTCACGCACTCAAACACACACCTCGTGGTGAATCATTTCTTAGTCAAAGCATTCCTCACAATTCCTCACTGCGACGGAAAAAGGAGAAGAGACAGGGGATGAGAGAGTTTTAGGAAGGGCTGCTACGGATTCCAGGCAGTGGTGAAGAACCACACCCAGAACATCACTGATTCACTGAGATATCTCACAGCTTATAACTCAGTGTTTGAGAATGAATGTATTTAAAGAAATCAACATGTTAAAGCGTTTTAACTGTGTTGGATTTTGATTTCTACATCTGTGTGTTTGAGTAGTCATCGTTGCAAAACATCTTCTCATTGCGTAATTATAACACATCCAGTTCTGTGAGATCTTTGGCCTTTTACTTGTTGAGTTACCACAGTGTGTGTCATTGTTGTTTCTCAGCTTAACTACACATTTCCTGCTCAGTGGTATTTGGTCCAAACAAATTAGAGAACATCATAGCATCACTTCCTGTTAATCTGGGTATTTTTGCCAGGTAGATGCAGGCAGACAGTATGTTTGAATAAAATGGGCATTAGGCTACTTGAATACTGAAAGATTATATCTCTGGTTTCCTCAATGGGTCAATGTAAGTGTATTTCTAGGATCGCATCCTGGATATCGAGTTATTTTCCATGGGAAATAAAAAAACTCATTGTTTATTGTTCACTTTGAACTATTCAGCCTGTCAGGTAGGATTTTTTGGCAGTTCCATCAGCTAAATCAACTGTTGAAGCAATCCCATGTATCTTTTGTTTGACAGTGGCACCTGCGGCTACAAGTTACAATGACTGGAAAATGAGAAATGCTGATATGTAACATTATAGTAGCATGGACAAAGGAGTGATAGTGTCACTAAAGTGACTCAACACTGACAGCAGTCCCGACAAAAAGTTGGCTAATGTTAGCTAAAAATAGCCAACATAAGCTAATGGGGCTTTCCAGCAGCTGTAGCAACGAAAACACTGCTGGTGTATTGCATACGAATTTAACTTTGAGAAAGATTGTGTTAGTGTTGCTTTAAAGTTTCTCTCCAGTTGAGTCATAAGTCCTGTATTATTCAGAGTTCATCAAAACACTCCCCATAATGGTCCCCTATAAAGCTAGTATGTGGTGACGGCTAGACTGGAGGGCAGGGTGTGTCCTACCTCTAGTCCTAAGGTGAGTATATATCTCATTTCCCCACAGCCTGACTGACATCACTTCATCAGGCATAAAACAATTTTTTTTCTTCTACAGTGCTGGGTACTGAACGCTACCTGTTTGAACATGAAGGTACTTAATGTGTCAGAGTAAGTGTGTGTGTGTGTGTGTGTGTGTGTGTGTGTGTGTGTCTGTGCGTTGACTCATTTCGAGCCACGTTAGCAAATTTGGAGACACACCTTTGTAGTACCATACAATGTCTAGGCAAGCTGAGGAATTAGGGAGTGGTATGTGGGCAGGCAATTAAAGGAGAAAACGGAAAAGAATCATACCAAATACAGTGAAACGCTGTAAAATGGTCAAATAGTTGTAACACATGAGGCTTTAATGAATGGCAAGCAGCAGTCTATAAAGTTTTTTTTTTTTTAATCGAACAGAATACAAATGTTTTTCCAGGTTATCTGAGATGCTAAAGCAACAGTAGATGGTAACCGATAGCTCTGTGAAGTTCTGGCAGTGAAACATACGGAGACACCTACCTGAGCTGATTTTCTAAACCACATGGGAAACACTAGCAGGAGACGCGCATGGGTGCAGGCGAGAATGCCGAAAGTGTGGAACATCTTAGTCATGAGATCTTTCCACCAAAAACCAAAAAGGAGACATATCATTAAGGTCTCAACATGCTTATTACACTGCTCCTTCATCTGGCTTCATCAAAACCAGATGGAACACTCAGGCTTTTTTATGAGCACAGAGAGCTTGGTGAAAATAAGAGGAGAACGTATTTTGTTTTCAAATGACAAGATTGAGGTTTAAACATTGTTTTTCTATAATGGAAGTGACAGGGAAAGGGATCTTCCTCTTCCCACTCTGATCTTACACTGCACTTCAAACATTGTGACTGGACTGCATTAGCTGATGCCTATGTATGCTGAATACTCACTGGGTATATTTAAATGAAAGTTGGGTTATGGTGATTTTAATTTGACCAATAGTTTGGTTTAATGTTGGCAACTATTGACAGTCGACATTCTCATCTGCCTCAACTGCACTTTGTGTTTCCTGATAACTAGCTAACTGTTAGCATGCTAACATGCTAAACTACAACGCTACAGGTAAACAGTATACCTGCTAAACATCACCATGGTTACCATGGTCTTTGTAAGCATGTTAGCTTGTTAGCATTTAGCACAGAGCCCTGCTATGCCTAAACACAGCCTTACAGAGCTGCTAGCTTGGCTGCAGACTCTTAGCCTTGGTACTAGACTGTATCATTGTGAAGACTGTTTGCTATAATTACCATAAACAAATCTGACCACCAACAGCATGGGTTGGTTATATCCAACACCAGTGCTTGTGGTTCTGAAAACCACATTTCCCGTAAACCTATTTGCTGTCCCTTTTTTTTTGGTTCTTTTCGATGTTTTTTAGAAATCATACAAACGTCTCAAAGTGATCTCTTCATGCTAAAAAAATACATGTAGCATCATCAGTGGCAACTGATCGCTCATTCCTACATATGGCATCAATTCCACCAACTTGTTTAGATGAAATGCAGTTGAACGCACCAATCTGCTCTTTCATAGGTACACTATATGGACCTGGCAGTCTATCCTTTAATATTAATGTCTTTAAACGAAACTACAGCTCCATAAAGTGGAGCAGGGGACAATGCTGCCTGTACATCTGTTTAGAGAATATATGGTTTAGCTTTAACCTTTATTTAAGCACTCAGAACTCTATTCTCAAACATAGCAAACACATTAGACAACAGAAGAATTTGAAGAATGTATCATTATGGTTTTTAAAAGAGCTGAACTGCAGAGCAAATTCAAAGGTTTAGAGTTTGGACAACACCTTTCATTGTAGAGGAAGAAAATAGCTGCAGGAAGGATTTGCTCTGCCTGGTTAGGTTACCTCACTTCTCTATCACTTCTCTACCCTCCCCTCCACCTTGTCTCCCATGGTCAATTCAGGTGAAAGTGTAAGCTTTTATTGCAAAACCTGGACACCACACCCCACAAGAAAAAGGAATGCTGATAAAAAGTAGGCGCAGCCTAAACACACCCTGGATTATCACCTCAGTTATTCAGTGGACGAGTGGGAGGAGGAGAAGAAGAAGAGGAGGCAGGCTGCCACCTGAATCAGTGCAGGCTGGATCGTATTTCTGCTCTGTTTAGAGTAAAACTCCAGCTGAGTGAAAAAGAAAACACTTGACCTTTCCTTTTAAAGATAAAGATTCATAAAGATCAAAAGCTGTGATCATAAGTACTTGCCTTAAACACCAGACTTAGAACATTTTTAATGTGATCTTGATAAATGGTTCCACTGGGGTCACTCTAAACTATTCTCTGTGGTTGTCCCCAAATGGTGGAATGACCTACCAACGGCTACAAGAACAGCAACATCCCTTTCTACCTTTAAAAAACTTGTAAAAACCTTTCTCTTTCGAGACTGCTTCCCTGCCTAACAAAACTAACAAAACTAACAACTACTCTGTGCTCCTTTACACCTTTCTCAGCTTATGTCCTCCTCTGTAAGTCACTTTGGATAAAAGCGTCTGCTAAATGCAATGTAATGTAACAATGTAATAATGAAAATCCTCTTTAATAGAAATGCAGAAGAAAACTCAAAAACTAAACACAGACTTTGGAAATACAGAGTCAAAGGCGGTCTGTTTTTCAGTCAAGCAAAGCTAATGAGAGCACTAAGGCTAGGTTATTAAATATAATTGTGTTAAATTAGCCGTTAACTGTGTTTAATAAATCAGGCAAGATGGATTTATTTTTATCCCAGTTCTATTAAGAAAAAAAAGGGGGAAAAAAAACATGGCGTCTACCAACTGTCTGGATACATTCATTCTATCTTTTAACTATTCCATGACAGACATGTCCAATTATTATCTACAAGAATCTCCAACCTGTCAGCAGACTTTAAATAATGTTGTCAGAATTAAATCTAACGTTGACGCTCCAAACCCAATTTAACTCAGACAGAATGGGTCTCTGGATTAGGCACAGCAGCTGAGTTTTAAAATAGCTCAGTGCTGAGCTTTAGAAGCGTCTGGGTGTGGAAAGCCCCACAACTGGAATTGTGTCAGTTGCTCATGTGAATTCAAATGTAACGGGCAGTTGGGAAAATATTTGAGGTAGCGGCAGTTTTAATGGCACAGCGCACAACATTTAAAACATCATGTGCCTCCCTCTGCAGGTGAGAGCAGCGAAATGTCGAACTTAATGTGTTGTAATATGTGAAACGTCTTACCTCACTAAAAGTGTTGTCACTGGGCTGGAAACACAGATGTAAAATAATTAAAGGTCAAATTTGCCAGATAAATCGAGAAAGTAAAATATTAGTAAAGTAATAAGCATAAAATATTTTTTCTTTGAGACAAAGTAGAAGTTTTAGCAATATTTTCTTCATAGCCTTTTACAAAACAAAGTGCCTAAATAAAGTATAAATAAGTACATAATTAGAGCTGTTTAGAGCTGATCACTCTCCTCTTCCAAACAGGCTAGAAACACAAAGTATCACATCCTGTGTAGCAGAGAATTCTTCACGGATTCTTCGTTGAACTGAAATAAGGCTGCAACCAACAGATTTCATTATTGATACATTTCTGACCAACAATACAATTTTCTCAAGCTGGTATAAGAACCATCGAGGAATATCTTATTTCTATGCTCAAAATGGAACATTCCCCTTAGTCCGTTATTACGACGTGGGATTTCCATATGCTATTTGACCTTGGTAAATGTGGAAAAAGGGGAACTTGAGTGATGTTTCCATGACAACAGCTGTAAACATACAGAACCATGTGTGACTGACTCTTACTCACTGCGATATTTTTAGACAGAGTCTCATAACTGATAGATTTGACGTAGAAAGGAAAACTATCCTCCACCCAATTTACTGCTCTCTCCCACTGCCACAAGGCAATGAAGTGTTCTCACCACCAGATAGCACCAGAGCACAACCACGCCCAACTTCTTCCCCAGCAGATTCTCCAACTATGAAGTTATGGACTATGAAAAAACAGATACTTAGATAAGAATTCAGACAAGATTTTTCTTTCAATAATCAATAAAATATAAAATTCAAGCAAAATAAATACATTTCCCCCAAAATCAAAATGCAGTGCTTTTCTGCAGGTTTTTAACGGGAATATTACACTGTCAGAAAGTAGAAATAAGATCAAAGCCTCATTGTTCAACTTTTTTCCTGACACGGGGGACAGCTGAGTGGAGCTGGTGTCATGTCAAAACCAGAGCTGAGCAAGCAGGCAATGCAACCAGGCTCTGCACCTCTATGGCCTCTATGGACATAATGGCAAAGGGGAGAGAAGAGGACACTGACTGACAAATCTAAGAGAAAAGGAGAGAGCAACAGAGAAACCGGCTGTGGGAGAAGAGTAAATCTGGCACTGACTTTTAGTTGTTGGCGAGAGCTTTGTGAAATAAAAGGCTGAAAGACAGACGCCGAGCTGGGCTGGCTGCTGTTGGACTAGTAGGCAACATTAGCTGGCTGCTATGTCTTGTGTTGTTGCACTTCTTGATGTTTGGCTGTTCACAAAGTTGTGGACTCGTGTTTAATCATTAATAATATAATCATAACAAATACACGTGCAGCGGTGTTGCACTCTAAAAAAATGGGAATGCTAAATCGCAAAAATACCAATTTCTACAAAATGTTGAAGTAGTAAAGCTGTGCAGTAGATGGCTGAATGTCAGCCATTGTTCTCAAGTTTATCTTTTTCCCAGCCTCCGTGGAACATTTTCTACATAACACCTGACACTATCAGGGTGGGCATGCGGCTATTAAACTAGTTAAAGATAAAGATAACACTGCACAAAGCAGACCATAACAAGCACTCCATATCTAGTGTAGTTATTCATTTCCAACAAGACAATACTATGAGGTCTTATATAAATTGAACTTTCACTGAACATACCTTTACTGCAACCTCTAGCCAATCTAAAGGACTGAATTACTTTTATTGCACACTGCACCTACTTTTTTTTATCTTTACATGTTACCACACCTCAGTGTTTGACTGTAAGAAGAAATTCCCATAGTTATCGACCCCCATCATAACATAGACATGCCCAAGGGCTTGTTTGTGGGATTAATGTATGCATTGCATGAGATAAGGCTCAAAAATCTAAAATTAAAAAGGGGCCCTAAATGTTTTCTTGGAAGCGTACAGGTTAAGTTTCTTATTAAATCCTAATGACTGTCTTCTTGAGATCCCTGTTGAGAGTATTCCTTGCCTCATGTGCAAAGCCCTGTCTTATTCTTCACCGCCTTTGTTGGCCTGTTACCGCCACCATCTGTCGTTCTGCGAGATAGCATGAAACCAACAGCAGGGTGTGAATCTCTGCCTGCATGCTCGCTTATTTGCAGTGTTAATTCACTGATGATTCAGCATTTTTAATTCTTTTGTAAGACCACAAATATTATGAATGAATAATTTCACCATATTGGGAGTCAGTACAGAAAACACCATTGTTTAGAATTATAATAATTATATATTCTAATTTGAAATGTGTATATCTAACGTCTGTTCAGTCTCTCTGTGAATGGCTTTGGTAGTAACAACCATGTGGTTTCACCATGCTGAAAACAAAATACAGACCAATAAACTCCTCCCCTTCTAGTCCACAGGTATCTACTCACCTGCGCAGCACATCCTACTGTACAAATATCTGCTTCTTTCTCCGTACGAGCTCATCTCATGCAGGTAATTCCCTCGTTCAAGGTTCCACAATGAATCCATTATGAGCCTGTTGCAAGTTCTGCCGGTAGCCCTCTGTGTCTTAGACACACAGTGTCAGCTGGTGTGAGACTTAAAGACTTAAAAAAAGAAACAGGAACCACTTTCATAGAGATGAAAGGCGGACAGTTGGCCCTGCCCCTCTCATCCCTGTCCTTAAACAAATCAGACAGGTAATTCAACATTATTCAGGGTTCCTTGTGTTTTATATATTCACAGTAGAAGCATTATGTTCCATCGACTGTCCGCATGGAGTGTGTTAATAATTAATTTTTAATTATGTTCAGCATTTACATATTTTCCAGCCACACCATGGATTAAACAACAACCAAATAGTCCTATGATGAACAAACCTGTCCATTATTAAATATTATACAATCTAATACTGGACTCTTTTGTACTGTATTAAGCTCTTCAGTAGAGTTCTTTTTTAGTACACTGCCTTAAAATAATCTAATTATCAGTTTACTGGAACTGCTCTTTGACATTTGTCCACAGTCAGTGTTTATTCTTCAATTTTTGCTGGCATAAGCAGAATACAGGGGAGGGGTTTGAGAGCCATGAGGTGTGTTTGTTTTGAGTGACTTATGTTATGACTTTTTATGTTATGTGTTTTATTACATACTCTTATCATATTATAATTACTATTTAAAAAAAGCTGAAAATAAACTTTACAACTCGCCTAAGGAATGATTTATTTGAATGCAATTAAAAACTTAACCCTGATTGCGTTAAAATCACAAAGTAATGACTTGCTATGATTGCTCCAGTCTATTCTGTGTACTGGCTGCCACACACAGCTACTGTCGCCAGTCAACTTTCGGACATGGCAATTTACGACAGGGCACAGCTGAGCTGTTCCTGGGTCCTGTTAAAAGAGAAAGTGATCTAAATATGCCGCGTTCTCTTCTTACAGGACATTGACCTCTAACCCAGGACACACAAGAAGCTCTCTAATCTCACATGTTGCACTGACTACAGTTAACGAAAGTTAACGAATCTGCCTACCAGCATCTCTTAAGGTCACTAATTACCATGTTATAACTAGTTTGCTTAATCCATACAAAAAAACAAAGTCTAAAACTGACATTTAGTAGTTTTACAGAGGGACATGTGCAGGACTACTTATTGGACACTCACCGCTGGTTGTAAGCTCATGGTGACAGCACTTAACATCAGTGTGCCCAGCCAAGATTTGGTTCAAGTCTTAAAGCTAAGCTAAGCAAACTGGCAGTAGCTTTATATTTAACAGACTGACATGAGAGTGACATCAATCTCTAACTATCAGTAACAGAGAAAATAAAGTAATGTTTTGTTTTAAACGTTGATACATGTGTTTAAATCTTTGTACTGAAGCTGTACTGAGGTCAGAGTTTTGGTTAAAACAGAACTGAGTGGACAGAACTGAGAGACTGAGGCACAGTCTGAAAAGAAAAGTCATGAAAAATGACTCAGCTTGTCACTGAAATCACATTTTGTTTATAGAACCGTTCTAGAACTGCACACAAAGACCATAGTGTTTCACAAAATACATTAGTATCGTTAGGTAAACAGATGATGTCACTGTATACTATATGGATGGAGGAGTGTGGAGAAATCCCTAATGGAGGTCACAAGAGGTATAAATAAACTCCCAGCACAGGACCGGATGTGCATCCAAGGTCCCACTGCTGCTCATAAATAAAATCAGCTCTAAATGAACGTCCCGTATGGGCTGCATGTGTCTTTCTGTCTCACCAGGGTTCGTTTACTATTCTCAATGGACATAAGAACTGTACCAAAAGTCTCTTTGGGCTTCTATGAGCCCCTGAGACACAAGTTCACTGTTTATGTTATGACTCATGCCCACTGGTTCACCAGTCACAGTGGTGTGGGCCATCTAGGCTGATTTATATACACTCATGAGGCCTGGAAAAAATGTACACACACACGCGCACACACTGGTGTACAGTAAGTGGTAGCCAGATTGCTCCAGAGTGGGAGTCGTGGCTGTTTCCAGGAAGAATGCTGGCTTTTCCACAAACCAGGCCAAAGCCAGAGCCAGAGCTCAACCACCAGGGCCCACACGGCTCTGTCTGTGTCTGACATTCATCTCTAAGAGATCGTTTGTTTGGCATTGCATGTGATTAAATGGTACTTGAGCTCTTAGCATGTCAAACAGGATGTTATACTTTAGTTGTACTGTAAAACTCTCAGCTCCTGTATGAGATGGGGTATGAGCCTACTTCAGCTTAAAGAGCCACCTGTCCAACCCGTCATGCCTGAGGATATGAGCTATGAAAATGATCTGTTAACATCTTATGCAAAGCATTTTAACCTCTAATTAACAGCCTAGTAAACACCCACAGTTCCAAAAGAATATGATGTTGCTGTCATAGTGAGGTTTTAGAAAAGAAAATCTACTTCTGTATATCCTCCTGGGCCTCTGCGGTTGACATGCCAATTCTGGCAGTCTGAGAAAGGAAAAACAAACAAAGATGAGAGGTCAAAGTTCAGTGAGAGAACGTCAACTGATGCACTTTATGTTTAAGCATTTACAGCCTAACACAGCCACACTCCCCTTTCCTTATGACCTTTTAGTTGACCTCATCCCAACATAGTCAGTAGAGTATGTCAATATTCCTGTTCCCACCTCTGCATGCACGGCACAGCATAGCACATCTGACTCGCTCAGGCAACTCATTGCTGTAATAAGCGCAGCTCAAGTGAGGACCAGTGAGAGGATACAGAGTACAGAGCTGTCATCATGCAGAATGTATGCCAGTGAAAAAAGGGGACAGCTAAGACCAGAAAGCCCCATGACAGGGCTGGACCGAAGAGCACAGATCAGCAGGGACAGCAGCTGCACTCAGCTCTTTGGTATATCAGAAACATTAGCCGATAGAACATTATAATGTCAGCCTTGGGTAAACAACAATAAATCAGCTAAGATATTAGATGTTAGGCATCACCTGTGAGAGTGATGTGTATAACCATTCTGACACATTGAATGTCTCCTTGATTGCTGATGTTTACCAGGTATAATGTTGGGCAGATTCAAATTTTGACCTAAGGATGGCGCTAGTGGAAAAGTCAAGGCATCACCCAAGTCAGTCAGCTTTATCTTAGGGGAACTATGAAAGTCTGAACAAGATTCCATGGAAATCAAGACCTACACTACTAACACAGCAAAAACCTCAAGGTGAGTAATACATCAAACTCAAACAAAGATTAATGTGCAAATGGAGGATCAAACAGCTTAGACAGCACTGCCTGTTGGAAGTTCTCTGCATACATTTTTTTTTCTCCAGGGTAAACCCAAGATAAAGTCATCAAAGCTTTTGTAAGCCTGTCTGTCAGTTTGGGGACTGGCAGTGCCTCCAACCTGGCAGGTGGTGGACTACATCAGTGTTCAGAGAAAGGGATTCATCTTACTGAAGAGACACAAACACAGGCCTTTGATCAATAACCAACCTTGACTAGACAGGTTTGGGAGGGACCTAGTAAGGCATTGTTACAACAGCGCCCAGCAGCCGTTCTGCAGTACAACAGAAGAAACTGAACTAAGTTCAGCTCAGTGGAGCCTGGACTGATTAGCATCTATGCACTGTGAAATGTCAGACTTGGGGGGGCCACAGCAACATGGGCCAAATAAACAGTGTCCTACGCTCATAATGAGGACTAATCCCTTTGCAGCTGCAAGTAAGAACAGACACTACACTGGCACGGAAAGGTCTGATGGCACCTTCTCCTGATCACAGTGGACAACGACTGAGGGGCTTCAAAGGTATGCATGAACGTGACTAATGTACTGGGTAAACATATCACATGAGATATGACCTGTACAGTCAAAGCATCATAATCAGAATAATAACACAGGCATAAACATAATAAAGACACAAGCAAAAATGTCCTTTATAAATTAGCCATTTAGACAGAGACAGACAGATGAACAGATAAAGCAAACACTTCTTTAGCCTGCAGCTACTTTTTTTACTACTTCACAAAACCACTGTTTCAATATCCAGAAACATGCGTCTCTCTTACCTTGATTCTTATGTTTTCTCAAGCGCCAGAACACAATCAGAGTCACTAAGTGCCCCAAAACCACCAGGGCGGGGAGCGCAGGTCCAGGGGGGATTACAGGCATTTGTTGAGGCAAATAGAGATAAGACAGAGGGGATGAGGGGGACAAGCTCAGGCTGTGGTGACAGGTGGGCCTTCACTGGGAGCGAGGAGTGGGGCGGTGTGGGTGTGGCAGACTATTTTTTTCTTTTTTAGAAAAGAACCCCTCAAGCTGGAATTCCTGCTGTTTTCCACACCCTGAAGCTATTACTAAAAGTATCTGGTATCTGTCTCCTGATTGTTCTGCCACTTGCCACTTGTCAAAAGTTCTATGTTGAACACTTAAAGAGTATTCAGTATTTTGTTTTTCCAAGTTCAGCTGTTAATCCTTGTTACAGATAACTATTATGTTTGGCATGAACTGCTGCAGGATGAAAAATTCCTATCTGATGCACCTCTGTAACTCATTCCATTTTATTGCAACACTTCATCTTATCATGCCGGGTGGGTTTGCTATCTGCATTCTTGGCTGATAACTCCTTTCTGGGGAACATAATGAAGCAATGATTTGAGGCATTTAAATGCTTAAAAGAGTCAAGCTTGTTTTCTAAAGTCAAAGGACAATGATTATTATAACACCTTAGTATTAGATATAATGGATAACGAATATCTGGGCCAAGACTTCCTTTTCCGTGCACCAGTAGCAACATGAGACACACCCCTGTAGCGCTCCACATGGACGGTAAACCTGCATGCAACCAAAGCCACCTCAAATGTGATTGGTCATTACCACTCCAAATACAAACGGAAACCAGAACGCATCAATATAAAAAAATATTTTCCGTTGCCTACAGTTTCTACAGGCATATGCAGATATTGGTTTCTAGAAATTATTATTTATGGTGACATTAAAACTTACACAAAAAAAAAAACACATCTAGATAAGTGAGAGAAATAAAAAGGTACATCTTTTCATTGGTTTTTGACACTACAATAACAGCAGCAGTGGGATAGCAGCTGGTCATGGTTTTCATAGTATACTGAAATAGCCCCAGACAGACACGCATGGCTGTCTCTCACACGCAAACTAAAAAGTTTCAAAATAAAATTGTCTTTACAAATCTCCCCTGCTTGTTGACGTCCATAGGATTTAACTTTGGCAGGAAAAACACCTCCTAAATGGATGGTGCCATTTCCCTCCTTAACCACTGCCCTCGCCCGCTTTTATCTACATGCCATCAAATAGAGAAAAACAATAGAAGGCAGCCAACTCATAATTCTAGTTCAGTCACATTGTGGGCAGGTGTAAATATGGAATACAATCTGTGTGGCGATAGCTGAAGGTTGCTGTGTTAAATGTGAACGTGTGTGCCTCTGTCATGTTCGTGTGAGTATGTGTACCGATCGGGAACACAACAAGACTTCACGCAGTGCGTTTGCCAAAATCTCACAGTCAGCAGCCAGACAGACAAACGGAGTTAGACACAGACAGACACGCCACAGCAACTCCACTCTGTGGACCTACCAGGTATGATCTTCATCTAAGAGACGGTACAGAGAGGAAGAGGAGGACTAGGGCAAAGAAAAAGAGAGCTGGACAGACGGAGAATGAAGAGGACAGGAGAGGCTCCTGTTTGTTTGCTGTGAACCGTCTTGTTTCTCGCTTGTGTTGAATTTTGACAGGCTGTGCCTGCTGCTTGGATCCGTCAGCCTGCTCTCCCGTGGCCAGGGGAGGAGGGACAACATGCCAAGCCTGGGGAAGGGGGCAGGGGTGAGGGG